>NC_085880.1:29777765-29780265 GCF_034702125.1 Engraulis encrasicolus
ACTGATCCACAAATACAGCCTCGTCTCGGGAACTTTCCTAGCCTCACACATCTCGGTGTTGATTGCATCTCTCGTCTTCATTGGGCGCTTTTGCTGCATATTGGCTATGTCATGCCACTGGTTCATAAAAGATAGAATCGGACATCTCTGCGTTGACTTATCCCCTCGATGCACTGTTTTAGCAAAGCCTACTGCAGATTCATGAATCCAGTAACCCATACGAACTAACAGATAGTCCGAGTCTTTTTCTGTTTCCGTTTGGGTGTTTTTTTAATGATTGCGTTCGCTCCGGAACGTTTACAGACGTATCCTTCCTCACTGAAGGAATAGCTAGGCTAGCATGATGAGCTTGATAACAACTTCAAGTTCTGTATTATCCTCATATCCTGTGTGTCTTCTTTTGTGCTGCCCAGGTCATGGAACCTCAAAGTCCATACGATTCACTTTACTTTGTGCCTGAACTGACGTTTCCAGTATGTTGCCCAGCCCTCATCCTCGCATGCTGAACTTGTAGGGATGTAGGAATCACAACCAAAACGAAAACTAGCGAAGCAAACTGGCGAAGCAAACAAATGATCTATAGTTATAATTTCACTTAGCCAATATGAAACACACTGACGCACCATCAACACTTTGTTATGTTTGTCATGAATGCTCCCTCTTCTCTTTTAGACACGTCTTCCTTTACATGTTATGCTATCCATTGTCGGAGGACTGGAGAGCGATGATATGAAAATAAATATGAATCCCACAGCGCGGTTATACAGGGTTACCAGACGAGACTGATCATTTCCAGCCTAAAAAACAAATGCTCAAAATCCGCGTGGAAAATCTAAATCCCACACAATGTGAAATAAATTCTATTGATGTCTAGCCATGAATTTGCAGAGAAACCCACCCAAATGCTATTTCAACCTTTTTTTTGACCACAGACGGTCATCCAAAGGAGCCCAATCTTACCCTATTTGGCAACACTCCCGGCGAGCATTACATCCGCGTCCCCATGAACCTATCAGAAGGAAGACAGGCACCTTCAGATTCCAACCCCATCATGCACTGCTTTACATTTCCATGTGCCCACCGTCACAAAGATGAAAGTGACATGGAAGGGGTATATATACCGTACCCCTTGCCCTGTGTAATGTAGTGTCTACTCAAGAATTAATTATGGCATTTCCATGAGACCGGAAATCCAGGGCTGGTGTCAGCGCAAGGGGCCGGTCTAAATTGCGTTGGGGCCGCGGCGGCCCACCGGGCATTTGTCCGGTATCACAGATTGCCAGTCCAAGCCTGGGTGCAACGCTTTGTTGTGGCACACGAGTTAACATGCAAAGTCATGATGCACAAACGTGATAGTTGGCGTGATATCTCAACGCTCTGGTATGATGTCATGTTGCAGTAGCAGCAGTATACAGTGATGGCTTGCCTGACTATCGTGACAACAAAGCTCATGTATCAACTCAGTTCTCACATACTCACTGACTTCTCAGGTGTGAGTGATGGGTGGGTCTCCAATAAAGTTTTTGTAGTGACAAAGAATTGTAGCTCACTCAGTTGTTAATCGCATAAAATCCAATGACATGCCCACACACGCGCACGCACGCACGCACGCACGCACGCACGCACGCACGCATGCACGCACCTCCTTTCTCATTCTTATTTGTTGTTGTATTTTGTTATGTGTTGCATTTCAAATCACTAATCGCGTCTCTAAAAAGACACAAAAGACTCAACGATAAGTAGCAGCAGCAGCAGCAGGGGAAGAGGGGAGCTGAGGGTAAGTGCCTGTCTGCCAAGGCCGAAACACACAGCACAAATAGGGAACATGAATAAGACTCGTAAACCTTCGATCTGTCTGTCTTCTGCCTCTCTGCCTTAACTCGCTCCTTTTTTTCTTCTGTGTCCTTTTTACTGCTGCGGCAATATTGTCAGCTGCAATATAACACATTTTATAACAGAATATGCGGGACGCGGACGCGCGCGCACACACACACACACACACACACACACACAGTGTGTGTTTCTGATTTGGAGCAGCGGGGGTTGATGGGGAGCGATGGTCATGATAAGACACAATTACTTTTGATCTCTCTGCAACACTGTGTTTAACATGCATCAGACGAAGTGTGTGTGTGTGTGTGTGTGTGTGTGTGTGTGTGTGTGTGTGTGTCTATATGCAAAAGCTAAAGTGCATTTATATCTGTGTGTATATCTGCCCATTTGATTTGGGCGTATGTCTATATGTAAATATTTTCAGGATGTCCATAACTGTTGAGCGTGTGTGTGTGCACGTCCACATTTGAGCATGTTCTATCTATGTGATTGTGTGTGTTTGTAGATTTATGCATTGTGTGTGTGTGTGTGTGTGTGCGCGTGCGTCCTGTGTGCGTGCGTGCGTGCGTGCGTGCGTGCGTGCGTGCGTGCGTGTGTGTGTGTGTGTGTGTGTGAGTGTGTGTGTGTGACAAGCTCAAGGGAGGCAGCAAACAGCCATGCATTGTGT
>NC_085880.1:29785265-29827765 GCF_034702125.1 Engraulis encrasicolus
AGAGAGGGAGAGAGAGAGAGAATGGGGGGGGAACAGACAGAGCTGGTGAGATAGAGTGAGATGAGAAAAGAGGAGATAAATTCATAAGATGGAGGGGAAGGGGACGAAGAGGAAGATGAAGAGGTAAAGCAAGATGGGCTGAGGAAAGATCTGGGAACAGGAGAGGAGGAAGAAAGACCAAATAGAAAGAGAAGAAGAAGGAAGGATAGAGGGAAAGAACAAAGGAAGGATGTAGAGGAAGAGAGGAAACAGTGACTGAGTAGCATGACCAGATTTTCTGTCTTTCACAAGTACAGTGTTTCTTTATTCTCCATCTCTCCCTTTCTGTCTTCAAGAGAGAGAGAGAGAGAGAGAGAGAGAGAGAGAGAGAGAGAGAGAGAGAGAGAGAGAGAGAGAGAGAGAGAGAGAGAGAGAGAGAGGCAATCCAGCCATTCAAATTCCTGTTTTAAAGACCACACAAAATGAATGGCTCCCTGAACAACTTCCCCTGCCTGTTCCCACACACACACACACACACACACACACACACACACACACACACACACACACACACACACACACACACACACACACACACACACACACACACACACACACACACACACACACACAATGTTGTTCCCAAACACTTCTTGGGCTTGATCACGTTTCTTTCATTCATGTTCCTTCCGCTCAAATACGCCCCTTTCCCTGTGTACCCCCCCACCCCCACACATACACCAACAAAACCACCAATTCCTCCCGGATTATTTCACTCACACACAAACTCTCTCTCTCACACACACACACACACACACACACACACACACACACACACACACACACACACACACACACACACACACACACACACACACACACACACACACACACACACACACACACACACACACACACATTCACTGCAGCTCCTTACATGAGCAATTACAACATTCAGAGCACATATTAGAAGGTTTGGCTGCATACAAATATGCATGGCAAGCACACACACTCACATACACAATCATTATTTTACATTGGAGATGATCTTTATTTCATGGCAAAAAAAAAGTTACAAAAAAGTGAACAAGTACCACGCAAAAAGACATTGTCTTATAGAGTCACTTGCATGTGACTAAAAATCATGCCATCATTCTTTTTACGGTTATTACAAACCATAGCCCGGTAACATATACCATGATAATAATCCAATCATAGTTTACCAGCACTGCTACATTTTGCCCAACCATGCCCCACCTCAATGGTTAGCCTATAACCAATCAGCCACCACAGCAAACTTTATGCCAAATCATAGCCCAGCACCTCAGCAACCGTATTAAGCATTTACGTTACAAACGACCTACACTACCCGAGAAGCCAAGATCGGTGAAGAAATTTTGCCATGAATTCGCTTTATTTGCTCTGGACGTGACAATGACATGTTTGATTTTGCTAATCATATAACGGCCTGGCTTGTCAGCCTGGGACTTAGAGGTATGAACATTCCAATTAGCGCGCTAAACCCCCCACATTTGGGCTTGCAGGCCCATGGGGACCCCGGTTCGAGTCGGGCCAAGGTCATTTCCCGATCCCAGCCCGTCCCACTCACTTCCTGTCACCATCTCAGACTGTCCTATCAAATAAAGGCATAAAACTCCCTAAATATATATATAAAAAGAGAAAATTCCAATTGGTTTTTGCAGAGCCGCATCATAGCTCATTTCCATAATATTAGCATGACCTTAATCGCTGAAATTCACTCTGGTTACACAGATGCTTCGCTCCCGGCGAATTGGTTTTGTTTGCTTTATTCGCTGACTTGCCATTGACAAATAATGCCTCCTGTCTCTCAGGTAGCATTGGTCGCCAGAGAGAGTAGAGAGAGAGAGGTTCCATTGGCCCATTGTTTCCGGGTTCTATTATTGGGGGGGGGGAAATCCCCCTTTAGGCAGACCTAGGCAGACCTGAGGACTGTTCTATTCAATGCTAGGAGCATTATGACACACCCCTTTAGGCAGACCGGAACCTGGTCATGTTAGGTGCCCATAGAAACCTATAATGTTGGCATATCTCTATACTTAAAGAATCTCTGTTGGTCGCTCTTGGTGCACACATCGCTTTAGCAAGGCAACACAGCCGTTCGATTGGTAATTCACTTTTTATAGCTGCATGGCACAGACACGGCAATGGGGATGCAAAAGGGTGGAATTCAATATCAAAGTATCAATTCTGATGCTCACAACCATCTTGAAAATCAGCCCTTTTGAGTGAGTTGGCCTCCAAAATGTATTCACGTAACAAGGTAGTGTACCTATTATTATAGTATGAGCACAAAAAGAAGCTGCATATCCGACCATATCTTGAAAGTGTCAGCATCCACAAGTTTTAGCACAAAAGACTTGATGTAAATCTACACTCCCGTTAAAAGGTTCTTACCAAACAAAAAATATATAATGGAAGGACTGAATTAAGAATAAGTACAGAATAAGGATGGAAGGGCAGGCTCAAAGGATGACAACTGGATGAGGGTACCTTTGGTCGGGCCATAGCATAGCAAACCAATTTTAGCTAGCCACTAAAAACTCAATCATATCCCAGATAGCACATAGCCGTGGCATCGATACTTATTCCCAATCACACCTCACATAGCACAGACAGCGCGCCTAATATGCTAATGCCACGTCATGCCCCCTTATCGTAGCCAAGGCTAGTCCCTGCGGACACTGTTTCCTCTACACTGTGCTGATTAGCGGCTAGCACAGTCGCAGCATGCCTCGCTAATGAACCAGATAAGGGGGGCCCTAGCCGCTGAATGCCTTAAGCCCATTAGGCCGCCAGATGAGCCGTGAGCACGTCCGTTAGCGTCAATTAACGGCACAGCTCTGCTAAATGGCAGCCGTGTAGCTATGAGACCCTCCAAGTTCCGGAGAGACATGCCACAGTCGAGACAAACCTCTTTCTCTCTCTCGCACTGTGTGTGTGTGTGTGTGTGTGTACTGTGGAAGTTGTGTGTTAACAAGCAAGGCTCTCTTCGCAGCGATTGTATGTAAGTTGAGTGTTAATAGGCCTAAGCAAAACACTCTTCTGTCCTCTGTAAGGAATACAGAGATAAGATTCCTGTGTGCCAGAGTCAGCCAGGGCCAGGGTAGAGGTGTGTGTGTGTGTGTGTGTGTGTGTGTGTGTGTGTGTGTGTGTGTGTGTGTGTGTGTGTGTGTGTGTGTGTGTGTGTGTGTGTGTGTGTGTGTGTGTGTGTGTGTGTGTGTGTGTGTGTGTGAAGGAGACATGATGGAAGAGCAAAGTGTGCTCATGCATGCATATGAGATGACAATCAGTGTGTGTGTGTATGTGTGTGTGTGTGTGTGTGTGTAGGATATTTTCGAAGGTGAGGGGGACAGGATCTAACTATACCCTCGCAGTGGCGGTGGCCTGCCGCCTGGTGATTTTGTTGTTGTTGCCAACAACGCTGGTAATAACTGACATAAACCACTAATAGTAATGTTATTATTACATCAATGTGGTAATACTGTAGTGTAGAAATAACACGTATGAAATGATTTTTCCATGTTTACAACTATTTTAACATGTCTATAGCGACTTTCGCAGTGTCATCATGGGGACAGGGCTTTGTGATGATGTGTGATGATCTCGGGTACAAGCCCTGGACAATTGCTATGTCGGCCCACCCATGTACCCTCATATTAATTTCCAGACATCCCAAGTCTCCTGGAAGTTCAGGGAGTCTCCCAGACATTTGATAGTGGCTCCCTGTTGCCCGGGAGTCGTATAAAACATAAACAATTTTTTTGACAATGCAAGTGAGAGCGTGCAGGCAAGATGATAACCCATGTATCATGTATCAATTAGATTTCCAGGCACACGAGAGAGGGAGAGTGATGGAGAGGCTGTGTGCTTATAGAACCTGTGCACATGTTCAGGGTGACTATTTGACAGAGAGCGTGCTGTTTGGTCTAGTAAGCAAAATTAGGGTAAACATCTCCCTGATGTTAGTTTTTGAGAATTTGAGAAATGAGAAACAATTAGTAAAAGTAAAAAAGAAGGGGTTTCCTTCCAACACAGGCAACTTATTTGAGTAACCAGTAGTAGACCAATGTACTTGTCTTACAATCAGCTAACTCTGGGCTGGTTGGATCAAATTTGTGGCGGGGTCTTTATAAGTTTTTAATGTTTTTCAGCTTATCTACCTCATTAGGTACAATAACTGGTGTAACAGCTATGTAATGTCATTTGCCAGTGTTGTACTTACACCATGAAGGTATTTTCAGTTTTGACACCTGTTTTGGTAACGATTGGTCATGACATCGAAAAACAATCACTAGGAATGTATGAACTCTGTTGAAGTTTGAAATGTGCCCTCGCCTCCCTCGTCCCTCCTGAGCGCTGATGAGCTGGTTGTCTGACAACAAGACTAAGCCCCTCTCAGAACACCAGACCCAGACGTAATGTGGAAGGAAAACATATTTTTGTCTGGAGCACTTGCGTTTGAATTTTATGTATGTATGTATTTATTTATTTATACAAAAGCAACCTGAAAATGGTATTGTCTTCGGCAGCATTGTACCAAACATACACTAGGCACGGACGCAGCCAAGCAAATATTTTCGTGATCAAAACGAGATCTGCTTGGTCTTAAAAAGAAAGGTTTGAATGCTTGGCAAACAAATTGGATAGTTTTTTCTAACGTGATTTCCCAACACATAAAAAAACGCTGAGCAGCGAGTGAATTGCCTCACAAACCATGAGGACTACACCTGCAATTCACGTCAGCTAGATGAATGCCAATTAGGGTAGATTACCGACGGCACGAGAAGGTCCTCTCCCCAGCACTTGCTCTCACATAACTGCTTAGCTGCTTCGCAAAAACTTTGTTCCCGCGATGATTTATCGCCATGTGACATGACTGCCGCGCAAAGGCCACCCCCATATGCTGCGTCGCGGACAGAAATTCTAACCGGGGTGCTTCACGCGGATAAAGTGGGCATGCTCGCTGCCTAGCAAACTTGCTGCCTGGCAGTAAAAAACGCCAATACGAACGACCTTACTATGTTGTATGTTGTATAGTAGCTTGTCACCCTATGGGCAGCCTATTCATATGTCCCTAGTACTATTCTCCAACAACATGTGTGTCTCCCAATGGGCACCTTGGGGTCCAAAACAGCCAATTGATGGATGAAAAAAATGTGAAAAACCTTGATGAAGTTGATCCTGTAGTAGGACTTTGCCTGAAGAGTTTGGAATGTGGAGCATGTGTGTGGTGGACTGAACTGAACTGAACTGGTGGATAAAAAGTGGTCAAATTTGGTCAGATCTCCTCTGTGTGGTAGTGCGAAGTGTCTTAGCCCATAACCATTGTTTACAAACATTCACAGGACATTTTACAGTGTCAGTTCAATACTTCAAGAGGCCATGACCAAATACTCTCTATAGAAGTGTTAAAGCTTCAGTCTTGTTAAAGTCCCTGTGTGTTGAATTCACACTACAGAATTTACTGTTTATTCATTCAATTGTGTTCATCACTCGCATTCTTGTAACGGGTCAGAGAGGACACGCACACCCTGAGAGGGGAGATCAGGACAATTCAGGGGGCCCACGGCCTCACAGCGGCCCAAAGAAGAGTATTATTATGGTATTGCTTGGGGGTGAGGGGCCCCAAAACATTCCTTCCTCTCAGGGGGCCCCAAAGATTTCTAGGAGTGCCCCAAACCAGCTGAGAGAGGACACTTGACACTTGCACTGTGGACAGAAAGACAAAACCCAAAATATGCGTGACCCAGGTGATCCAGATATCACATCACTGAGCACAGCTGGTCAAGCATACACCACCATGCTTTGAACTCGACTTTGAAGGGTATCCCCACCAAGATTCAAGATGCAACAGTGGCCCCTTAATGCACACCGTACCTCCTGTGGCACGCTGTAGTAGACATTGAGTTGAATAGTACTACACTTCTATGACTATGAGTGCACAGGGCCTTAAGTAATACATTACGACTTGGTCATTGCCATTCTGGCAACAGCTCATTTATAATGCCATGTCTTAAGGAGTTAAATACAGCAGTAGTTCCCAAATTTTTTTTCAGTGGGAACCCCCTTTTGGACCAATTGTGTCCATTCATATTGCTAGGTTTTCCATTAATAGTTTGCCAGTGATATGTTAAGTGCCAGAGGTGCACTGCACACCCAGAATCCAAATACAAAGCCCACTTACCTCATAAGTAACCCAGGTGTAAAACATTTAGTCTGTGTAAAAATGATGCAGTGTTCAGTCGCATTTCAGCCAGAACCTATGAGAACCAGTTCAGCCATAACCTCATCCCTAATATCAAACAGAGGTCAGCCATGGCAGGTTTTGTAAGGGGGAGGAAAAAAAGAAAAGAGAAACAGGGTACAGACATAGGAAAGAAAGAAAGAAAGAAAGAAAGAAAGAAAGAAAGAAAGAAAGAAAGAAAGAAAGAAAGAAAGAAAGAAAGAAAGAAAGAAAGAGAATATGAATGAACAGACAAAGGAAACAAACAAGGAAGGGAAAAGAAGCCGTTTTTTATTGTAAAGTGAATGGCTGCAAAGTTGAAAGTTCTAGGTGCAGGACTGGACTGTAGCGCTGTTCAGCTGCTGACTGGCTGCTTGTATGGCTGCCTTGTGTGGTCTCTGCTCTGATGCCCTCCCTCTCTGCCCTTCCATCTCTCTCTTTCATGCTCCCTCGCTCACTCTCACGCCTCCCTCTCTCATTCACACACACACACACACACACACACACACACACACACACACACACACACACACACACACACACACACACACACACACACACACACACACACACACACACACACACACACACACTCTGTGCCTGTGTGGCCCCAGCAGCAGCACTAGCCCCACAGCCCCCCCTGCTGGTTGGACCCCTCTCCTGCCCCTCTGATCTCTCATCATATCATCTGATCTCACCTCACCTTATCGCAAGAGGATGAGTGGCCTTATGCCTTCTTATTGCAACACATTTTACAAACACACGCACACACACACAGGGTGACAAAAGGGAGAGGATCAGTCGTTGCTGACAGAGTCGTAGATAGGCCTACGTGATTACAAATGGAGTGCTGCTTACAAAGCTGTCTTTGCTGTTAGAGGAGTCTAGTATGCGCGCACGCACACACACACACACACACACACACACACACACACACACACACACACACACACACACACACACACACACACACACACACACACACACACACACACACACACAGGCACGCGCGTGTGCGCACCTTGCTTTCAGAGGACCTTGCTTTCAAACTACAGCATATACATACAAACCCACGCGTACGCGTAATTAGTTCAGACACTGGTGTGACCCGCTGTTAATGATCTCCTCATGCCGGACGTTTTACTTTCAATTAAGTGCATTTAAGCCTATAGGGGGAGGAGGTCAGTGTGGAGGTGCTGTAATTATGTTAGAAAAGCAGTTAGCACTTATCAGGGGTCCAGCGATGTGGGCAAACACATAAAGGCACTCACAGCTAATCAGGCAGGGGTGAATAATGATATTATATGGCAATGACACAACACTTAATACTCACACAGAAATGGTGGTAAATGGAAATGCATTTATGTACAGGGCACTTTACTGCCATGAGCAGGGCCGCTGACAGCTTTTGACGGGCCTGGATGGAACAAAGTAATTTTGCCTCAATACATACAATGTAAAGAGGACCCAATTCTGGACCCCATCTGTCCCTGGTGCAACTGAGTCCTTTGCAGTCACACAGTGGTATAGCTGGTGTAATAGCTATGCAAAATCCCATGAATTTACTTCTACTTTTACTTTTGACATCACATCTCTCCCAAAAGGCCATGTTACTTCTGAACTAAGCAAGGTTGATTATAATTGACCGGTTGTCTTTTTTTCCAATTGAGATTTGACAAGAGAATCGCTAGAGAAGGAAATGTTAAGGACAATCAAAAATAGATGCTGAATCACAAAAATCTTACCAATCCTCATAGCTACTGCTCGTGGACACCTTGATGGGCTGAAACCTAGACCTACACACCCACATCCATAGCCCCACACAGACCAGTGAGGCTGTGGTATTAATACTGGGTTCACAGGGGACTCATCAGTCTTACATAGGGTCTTACACCTGGCTGCACTGCATTCTGAGTAGAGTTACAAATGGCCTCTCGGGGGCATTTAACGGAGCACTTTACGGCTAGCGAAGAGCACTGTGTGCAGCTATTTGGTGAATCGCTTCATTGGTGATGAATTGCATTTTGGGTGTTGTAAAAAACTTCAGGATTGCGCTCACGGATGAATACACACACACGGACGCTCACACACACACAGACGCACGCATGCACACACACACAGACCTTGAGAAGGTTCATCAAAGTGCATCAGCTAAATGGTACCACGCTGGTACTGGCAAAAAAAATACTGTATGACTCAGAGAGAAGGCTACAGCACAGTACAGATGAGTACTGTGCAAATGGACAAATCAAACAGAACTAGACCAAGGTGAGCTGAGGAGAAGATCAGGACAAGACCAGAATACAGGTCGAGACCCAGGTAATAGCTCCTGGTCCTAGCCCTTGATCATTTTGGTTCATTTAAATGCTGGACCTCCGAGCCAGTCTAAAACACTAAATCAGTCTTTTATGCCTACCTTTCTCCATTTATTTCTAACCCCCGTCTTGACTCATCCGGTCATCTTCCTCTTCTCTTTTTTTTCCTTCCTTTCCTCTATCCTCATTTCCCCTTTCTTCCTCGGCGGTCATTATTATTCCCTATGTCACCTGGCATTCAGTGCTTATTGATGGGGTGCCTGTCCCGGTGGATTGCATGCCCTTTGGAAGGGGAGTGCTGAGTCTCCTCCGCCCACCCATTATGACATCAGCCCAGGGGGCCAGATCGATTGCATCGCCCGGCAACAAGGCCGTCCACATGTTAGAAGCATGGCCGCTGACAGCTTTGGCCGGGTCCAGGACAAGTTTCATATGAAAGGCCTCCCCATCCAATACATACAATGTAATGAGGAGCCAATTCTGGGCGCCCTGTCTCCCTGGGCCTTGGACAACTGACCCAATCCAGTGCTGCCACTCTTCTATCCCTGTCTCACTCCTATTCTTTCACAAAACACCTTTCCATCATTTCCCCTCTAGCTCTCTACTCTATCCTATCACATAATATACGTACCTGCTTTTCCCATCTCTCTCTCTCTCTCTCATACACAAACACACTCTTTCCCTCCATCTCTCATAAATGTGGAGCAATCTGATTTTGTTTCACTGTGCATGTTGATAAAAAAAGACCCCAATGCTAACAGGATGTGCAAGACAATACACTAGGAGATAAAAGATGCCCCAGACTAATTAGAGTGCCGGAAATACACACACACACACACACACACTCAGGCAGGCAGGCACACACGCACGCACACAGGGACAAATAAATCAATGTCTTGTCTCGACAATGTGACATTTTAGCTGCCGAGCTGACAGTGATTTGACTTTACCTCCCTAAACAGGCTCTCTCATTTATTTTATTTGACTGACGTCAGACTAGGAGCAAGGTAACCTGGTGCCATCATACTCCTGTATGGGAATGATGACTGAATGGGCTAAGGCCAGGCTAGGAGCCCACCAGAAGTCTTTCGCTGGTCACCAGGAGCCGGAACATACAACTTGACATGTTATCTCTTGGCAAGCTGACTTCTTCTAAACATACTTCTGTAAGATGACACTACAGAGGCTGATATTAGTGTTGTGACATTGGAGAAAGAACAGATTGTTATCAATGACTCCAAGACATGAAGGACTGGAACTGAATCACAGCTACAGAGCCGTTCTTTTTTTTGTGTGATTGTTTTGAGCCTGTGACCTTCATGTGACTTATTCCGTACAGTTGGCGTCAAAACCATAAAATGTTAAACTGCATTTAATGATTAAGGCATTCATGCTAGACCTTTTCTATACGACCCACTACTCAAAACGTCTTGTTACACACAAAGTGCTGTGCTTCGACGACTGGTTCTAGACCGACTAGTCAGGCAAATATCAAGTATTTTTCTGACACTACAGGGTTTTTGTAGTTTACTGGACTAGTCAGGACCAATTCTTTTGTTCCTTGTAGGGGTCCTTCAAAGTGCCATACCACATGGGCAGGAGCCCATGGGGACCCAGGTTCAAGTTCAGCATTGGTCATATATCCCAACCCTGCCCCATCTCACTCTTCCGCTGTCCCATCATGATATAGGCAAAATCCCAAAAAGAAAAAAAACAATGGATAATGCACTCCATTCACAAACAGAGACGGCAACAAGTGCAGAACAAATCACATATAATTTCTTTTGCAGACAGCTTTTGTTTCATGAAACATGTACTTATAAGAGTTAAGACAGCATGTACAAAAAGACAACACGTAACGCTTTCTTGAGATGTGTAAAAAGCAACAGGATATAGCATAACAACATAGAGAGCAACACAACAGAACATGAAAATCACACTCGTCAACGCGGTTTCATTGTGAAACTCCTAATAGTCCTACATTAGCTTGGTGTAATGACCAGAAGATAGGGAAACCGAGTGGGGCAGTTAGGCCACCATGTTAATACTGGGATGTGAGGGCCACAATTTAGCCAACTATAGGCCAAAAAAGTGCTGTTAGTTGGTTCAGAATGTATGCGAGAGTCCGTGTGTGTGTTGTCTTGCATAACTATCCTTGTGAGAGACAAAATTCCTTCATTAAGAAAAAAACGAGACAGGGATGCTTTGGAAGGCCCAAAATATGTACATTTAGCATTCTTTAGTTAGGGTTATGGTTAAGGTTAAGACGAACAGGAGGCAATGGAAGGATCCCACAAGGACAGTTAGGCAAGGATATGTATTGTGTATGTGTTGGAGGCAGTGTAGCACTGAGCAAAGGAGAGGAGAAGAGAGAAGAGAAAGAGGAGAGAAAAGAGGTTCATGGTCGTCTCTGTTTACTGTAATCTTTGAAGCTCTTCACTCAGGTCCGTTCTCGAGTGGGCAGATGGAACTCCAGGAAGAATACAGTGATTTATACTTCATACTCCATATTTACCTCTCAAATTGGGGCTACCTTCTTCACCACCGGATACCGTGGTCTGCCTTCTAATTGCCCCATCACCACCCACCCACCCGCCACACACACGCACAGGCTTATTTTCATTCCTTACTCTCATAATTTCCTTCCCACACAATCAATTACTATCCTGATCTTTGGGGATGTTCGACCACAGCTGTCTTTCTCAATCTGCTGCAGACTTATTACACCAAACACACCAAGCCAAGACACTGAGCATGGAAGTCAATGTCCATCAAGGACTGGCTTTGAGCCATAATGCACTGTCCAGGGATAGGAAAACAAAAGATACTTTCAGACTTTGACTTTGGAACATTTTTTGGAAGTTGACCATTCATCCTTCATCAACGGAACATCCAGATTTTTTTTTGTCCAGGGGAGCTGCCTTCAAGACAAAAAGGGTCTGGGGATTTGAACCAACCCACATCCCACTGTCAATTTTCCAGGATTCTGCTCCTTTGTTTACATACTTTTCTTGGTGTTCTGATTCTGACCTTGGACAGACAGACCCGCCCACCTTTTTTCCGGAGCACAACTTGCAGAACACCAAGGGATCATGTCCGAATGATTTAGGAACTTAAGCTTTAGTGAACGACAATGGAGTTTATCGCTGTCAAGTCCACTTCATGCTTTCATGGAGTGATGTCATACTTAATTCAGTTAAAGCTAATCAACACAACGCTTGTTTTACTATACAATAAAGTCTCGTTGAAATGTATGAACACTCCACTCGGAATCCTTCATGATTTTCTTCTCTTTGTCCTCTGCTTCCCATTCATCTTCATCTTCTTTAATTCCTCCTCCTCCTCCTCCGCCTCATCCTCCTTCAGTCTTGAGCATCCTGGGGCATTGCTGGTTTGTTGTGAGTTAGGCCAGATTCACACCAGAGCCTGGCGGGACGGAAGCGGGAAGTCTTTCTACTTAATCTCGGCCGGTGTGTTCTACTCGGCCTTTCACACCGACAGTGTCGGCGTGCGAGGCCAGTCCTGTTCAACGCCCCCCCACAGCCAATGCGAATTTGCTACTTTACCATTCATTTAAACGGGACAACGTTGACTGCTGCCGTCCAAAGTCCGCTTGAGTTCTATTTTCCAAATGCAGCACGGCATGGAGCCGTCTCCCGCGCTGCTACCACCCAACTACCACCGGTTGGTGTGGAAGGACAGATCTGTTTCCATGTATTTTCGCCACTGCCGGTAAAAATTGCTTCCGTTCCACCCCGCTTCCCTGCTCTGGTGTGAATAGGGCCTTAATGTGTGTGTGTGTGTGTGTGTGTGTGTGTGTGTGTGTGTGTGTGAGAGAGAGTGTGTGTGTGTGTGTGTGTAACGGAGGTCATCTTGCACAAGTTCACGACTCAGGGCTACCGGGGCTACCCGTGACCAACCAGTCAAAGCTCCAATTCAGAAATGTGAGGCACAGCATGATACCACCGAAGTAAAGAACCAGTCCGATAGCTCAGCACTACCAATACTGTATGAGGCTTCAGAAGGGAGGTTTACTAATATTCTATATCAAACTCTGCTCGTTGGCATCCGTTACGTGTGTGTGTGTGTGTGTGTGTGTGTGTGTGTGTGTGTGTGTGTGTGTGTGTGTGTGTGTGTTCAGCACATAGAGGCAGTGTCAGTTAGTTGCAAGTGGATCCTTATTAGTATTAAGTTTACACACACACACACACACACACACACACACACACACACACACACACACACACACACACACACACACACACACACACACACACACACACACACGCGCGCATAGACACGAACACACGCAAACAGAGACAGACGGACAAAATTCAATGCAGAGGGGGAGGCTCCTCTACCTCTTACTACTTAAAAATCTGCATGCACAGACACACAAAACACGCAGACACAGGCACACACACACACACACACACACACACACACACACACACACACACACGCAAACACATACACACACACACCCTGTGAGATACAGTAATGGTTTGTGCTGGTGAATTCCCCTGCTTGCTACTACGCTGGTTTTGCCTCTCCCCTGTTGCACAATACCGCCCTCCTTCCCTTTAAGGAACACTGATGATGGCAGGCTAAGTAAAAACTGTTACACGTCTCCTTTGTTTTCTCTCTCTCCCTCTCTCTCGTCCCCTGCTAAGGAGGTGATGATGTCAATTCTTTCTTTATCTGTCTCTCTCTCCCTTCCCCCATCTCCCTTTCTCTCTTCGAGTGCCAGTCCTACAACGCTGAAGCTTGTCAGGTGTAGAAAAGGAACAAGGGACAGCTTGGATTTGATGCTGATGCTAGTTCCCTCCATCCATCCATCTTCCGTCCCTCCCTGACACTCTCTCATTCTCTCTCTCTCTCTCTCTCTCTCTCTCTCTCTCTCTGACTGACTTACCCTCTCTCTCTCTCTCTATGACTGACTTACCCTCTCTCTCTCTCTCTCTCTCTCTCTCTCTCTCTCTCTCTCTCTCTCTCTCTCTCTCTCTCTCTGACTGACTTACCCTCTCTCTCTCTCTCTCCATCCTCCCCCTCATTGATAGCCCTCCCCTCTGTCTCTCTCTCGTTCATCATTTGTGGCTATTCTCTGTTCCCCACCTCTCTCGCTCTGCCCCCCACCTCTCTGTCTCTTTCTCTCTTCCCCCATCCATTCCTCCTCTCCTCCTCTCCTCCACCGTCACTGGCGGCTCCTCTCGCCCGTGGCGCGTCGGGTGTAGAAGCGGATCTCGGACAGCTTGGAGTTGATGCTGATGCCAATCTGGGCCCGCCGCACCGAGGGAAACCGCGCCAGCACGGCATCTTTACAGGAACACACACACACACACACAGGAGAGGAGAGGAGAGGAGAGGAGAGGAGAGGAGAGGAGAGAGTGAACACCATGGCATCTTTACAGGAACACCGCCAGACAGACACCAAACCAGACGGCCACGGCCAGGAATACACAGACACATACACGCATGCATGCACGTGCACGCGCACGCACACACACACACACACACATAGCAGAGTGATGAATAGATAGAGGATGGAGAGAAATAAAAGAAGGGGAAGGCTGAGAGAGAGAGAGAGACAGAGAGACAGAGAGAGAGAGAGAGAGAGAGAGAGAGAGAGAGAGAGAGAGAGAGAGAGAGAGAGAGAGAGAGAGAGAGAGAGAGAGATAGACACAGAGAGAGATAGACACAGAGAGAGACAGAGAGAGAGAGAGAGAGACAGAGAGATTGACAGGGGGATATGAGGAGTTTATTCGGTCTCAATTCTTGGCAACATATAGTACAGCTTCTATTTGGGTGTAAGGCTGATTGCTTTGAGCCGCATGCCATACGATAATACTCCGTAATTGGACAAGACATAATAAGAAAAGCAAATAATCTGGAGAGGAGATGGCACAAATGACAGGCTGGAGGAAAGATATGTGTGTGTGTGTGTGTGTGTGTGTGTGTGTGTGTGTGTGTGTGTGTGTGTGTGTGTGTGTGTGTGTGTGTGTTCATTACGGTACATGTTCACACTCACAAGTATGTCTGCCTGTGTGACAGTAGCATACAATATAGAGTTCAGATGAGAAGGTGTTTTCAAATGTCTGTCTGAGAAATAAAGTAGTGGAGTGGTGCCTGGATGTTTGTGTGGCATTTGTCGAGTTCACATTGAACTTTCATTTAATTCCGAATTGTGAAGTGTATACATGACATTTTCAAAGCAGAATTAAGATTTATTCAGAATTAAATTGAGTTAATTCTGAATTAAATGTCTCATGTAAACAAGGCCATTGTGACATGGACACCTGAGAACAGTGTGAGGGCGGGTGTTTGTGTGATGATATGTGCACATCTGGCATGTGAGAGTGTGCATGTCTGTATGTATGTGTTTATTTAAACATGGGAAAGACAGAGAGAAAGAGGGAGCGTTTATGTGTGTGTGTGTGAGTGTGTGTGTGTGTGTGTGTGTGTGTGTGTGTGTGGTGTTGAGCTAGAAGAAGGATCATGGCCAATTGTCAACACTGTGTCTGTCAGTCCCTTAATGCCCCAAATGATGATGAATGGGGGACAAGTGTGGCGGTTACAAGTCTGACATATCACTGGCAGTATCCGTGGGCATGTCTCAGACTGGGTTTGTGTGTTCATGTGTGTATGTGTGTGCCTGTTGATGTGTGCCAGATAGTTTTTTGTTGCTGTGTGTAAATAGGCGTCATCGAGAGTTTGTTATTATGTGCATATGTGTATTCTTAAAATGTACAATGGGTTGGGGTGGTTGCTTGCTTATGTGTACAGGAGGCTGGGGTGGTGGTGTCTGGTGTGTGTGCAGTAGATGTCATTCATCTTGTTAATTTCCAGGAGAGTGTGGTGGTTATATGTGCTGTGTACGTATGAATGTTTGTGCATGCATGTGTGTAATGAGGATGGCATTGGGCTTGTGTGAGACCAGAGGGTGTGTGTGTGTGTGTGTGTGTGTGTGTGTGTGTGTGTGTGTGTGTGTGTGTGTGTGTGTGTGTGTGTGTGTGTGTGTGTGTGTGTGTGTGTGTGTGTGTGTGTGTGTGTGTGTGTACCATACATAGCGTTGAGCTTAAGTGTGGGTCCAAGGCAGCATGGTGGTTGTGCATGCGAATGTTTGTGTAGCATTGAGCTTGCGTGATTCCATGGGGTTGTGGTGGTTGTGTGTATAGTGTGCGTGCGTGCGTGCGTGCGTGTGAGTCTGTGTGTGTGTATCGATACCGTATACAGCGGTGATCTTGTATGGGTCTTGGGGCGCGTGGTCGTTTTGTGTGTGTGTGTGTTTACCATATATAGCGTTGAGCTTGACTGGGTCCAAGGGGGCGTGGTGGTTGTGGAAGGGGGAGGTCTTGCTGCTGCCGCCTCTCAGGTTGCTATGCAACAGTGTCTGCTTGTCGAACACGCCCACCAGAAGGTTCCGCACCATCGCTGTGGGCGTCGCGCTCTGATTGGCCCGTCGCAGTGCCCGTCCGTCACACAGCACTCCGGACCCAGGATACACCTCCTCCTGCTCCACCTGTGCATGCATGTACACAGGCACGCACGCACGCACACAAAAATGTCAGGTGGCCATATAACACACGCACACACGTCAGGTGTCTGCATATCACACACACAAAGGCATTAGCATGCACACACGAACGTCAGGTGACCAAGCACACATGCACACACGCACACACACACTCTGTTGATTTGAGTGTTGTGTTCTTTCATTTTTTGCCAGTGATTTTTCAGAATGACTCTTTCAGTGTTCACAACCATGCTGTGTTAAGTTGGCACTCAGCCCTAAATGACTGTGACTGTGACCACAGAGAAAAACGCATGGCGTGAAACAGAGGATGCGAGTAACAAAAGAAAAGTGGAAGAAAAAGAGACAGAGGAAAGAAAGAGTGAGGAGGAAAAGAAAAGGCCGGGGGAAAAAGAGAGGCAGGATAAAAGGGAAAAAGGAGAAAGGAGAGAAAAGAGAAAAAAGAGAAGTGAGTGAATAGAGGAGGCAGGTGAACAGAGGAGGCTCTTGTGATGCTGCTGCTGCTGCTGCTCACTTGAGGAAAGGGCTACACATTTCATGAGCTCAATAAAACTCAATAAAACACGGCTGAGGGGAGAAACGACACAAAGGATAAGAAGATAAAGACCAGAGGGAGGGGGAGAGATAGAGCGAGAGATCCATATGTCCACCTGTAAAAAAAAAGACTGGCGAGGAGTAGAGGACTCAGGGGGAGAGGGAGAAACAGAAGAATATAGAAACAAAGGAAAAAAAAGAGACGAAGACAGAGAGGGAGGGGGGGAGACACAGAGAGGGTAAACGAGTATGAATAGGAGGGATGGAGGGTGAGGGTCCACCTGTGGAGAACAAATTGATTAGGACGTTGACCAGAATGTGGAGATATCGATTAGGGTATTGACCAGTGTCTGTGATATTTGCTCTCCCTGGGCCAAATCACCTGAGTAGAGGAAGAAGACTGAGCTGCAATTCCAACCGAGACATGGGGAGGAGAGGGAGGGGAGGGAGGGGAAGGAGAATTTTGGAGGAGGTGCAAAGCATTTTGTACACTGACGAGACCAAAGAATGAGAGGATGTTTTTTATTATTCTAATCTAATATTCTTTCTTCAAAGTTCTGAAACTCCTATGCACAGCCAGGTTCCAGGTGCTGGTGAAGTGCAGTCATCAGTAATCCATAGTAAAGAAGAAGGATCACCGCACACTGGTGGACTTAGTTTTGCTGTTTTTTATTTAGGTGAACAACGCGTTTCGCATTGCGCTTCGTCAGGTTCACTTTACTTTACTAATATTCTTTCTGTCGCATGCAAACACACTACTCCAGCTCAGGGAATAGAAATGAAACAGGTGATGCTGATAGACCAAACAGATACAAACAGAACCTCATTCAGGGTTTCCTCGGATTAGGGCTGGGCGATATGGGAAAAAAGCACTATCACGATATGGATTACTTTATATCACAATAACGATATATATCACGATATAGCTCAATTACATACGTTTTCAGTTATTCTCTTTATTTTTTCATGTCGCAAAACAACCTTTTTTTAAAATTGATCTTTTTATTCTTGATTTTACAGTTACATTAACTTATAGTGTGTATTGTGACAACATGAAATGTAATTAAATGATAGTAATTTTATCAATTTTATACAATTTAATATCTCGATATAAACGATATAGGAGAAAGGTCACGATATACACTTTTATATCACGATAACGATATATATCGTCATATTGCCCAGCCCTACCTCGGATACCCAAATATTTTCTGAGCTTGCCATCAGAACCAAATCAAATTCTTTGATTTTACTGTTTTGATTGAATGCAGTCAACACACAAACACTGACTGAGGGTAGTCAGATTGCTGTGTGCACTCACGTGGCGGTGTTCTCTGTAGTGTCCCTGGCTGTGGCTGCAGCCGGGTCTGCCCCTCATCTCCTGCTTCAGGCCGCATGGTGTGGGGCCCCCACCGCACGCTGCCATGGCCGTGGGGCCCCGGGGCCCCAGGTCGCACAGAAACGGCCCCAGCTCCTCCTCAAAGTCGTCGTCCAGCTCGAACTTCATGGCCTCGCCGATCCGGCTTGGAATGCCGTCCAAGCTGCCCGTCAGGTCCAAGTTCCCGCCGTTCCCAATGCCGCCGTTCCCGTTCATGCCGTCCAGGTCGTCGTGCCGGCCCCCGCGGAGCAGCTCCGAGAGGGAGGGGATAGTCTCGCCCACCGCTCCCCCCAGGTCCGAGTCGGACCACGGCATGAGGCCGTAGCTGCGGCCGTCTGAGGAGGAGTTGGCCATGGACGAGATGCCGGGTCCCATGGTGGAGGAGGAGGACGAGCAGGAGGACAGGGAGCAGATCAGGTCTGGCTGGCCGGGTCCACCGGGGCCTGCAGATGGGGTGTGGCCTGTGGGTTGATGAACACAACTCATCGGTGTGCTACAGTGAATCACAGAAATGAGTACAGTCCCCTTACATTTCTGCAGATTGGTAAACAGGGCTATACATTATTTTTTTCATCACTGGTCAATTTGGCTAGTAGATGCAACATTTTATCAGCCACGCATACACTCCCCATCAGTCAAAGCGGCTGGTAACAGCCAAACTGAACTTTCACCAGCATTTGGCCGGTTGGCTGTGTTAATTTAGAGCCTTGTTTGTAGGTAAAGCATATCTTGTCATGAGGCAACATTAAAGTGATCTCTGTTTGACACAGACAAAATTTGACACAATTGAATTTTAAAATAATTCCAAATAAAGCCATTAATGTCTCAACAAAATTGAGAACACCCCTATGTTGAAGTTCCATAAAGAGGATCATGATCTGCTTCTGCAGTCACAGTTGACATGTAGTAGTAGTCCACACGTCTCACTTTGAGAAGCACTGAAATTGCCTTAACTGTTTCCACAAATGTCCCACATTCTTCTCAGCAGATGTAAACAAGTTGGGTGCCCTGTGAACAATGTTGCATCCTAAACGTGGACAGCAGAGTAACATTCTTCCTTCATACTGTACATAATACACTAAGATACTTACATGTGTTGGGGTTGTGGCATTGGTTGGATCCATGACCAATGTTGTTGTTATTGTGGGCTGTATTGTTGTTGTGTCCCGTGTTGTTGTTGTGGGCTGTGTTTGGGTTGTGACAGGTGTTTGGGTTGTGACAGGTGTTTGGGTTATGGCAGTTGTTTGGGTTGTGGTTGGAGGCGTGTCCTGTGTTTGGGTTGGGAGCTAGCGTGTGCCTCACAGCGGAGAGAATGCTAGGGATCTCTGTAGGATCGCAAGAAAAGACAGGAGCAAACAAGGTCATTATAACACCATTACAGATCATAAGCAAAGTCATTATGACAACACACCATTACAGCCCATATCACTACTTGCACTACTGTGCACCCATGCAGTTATGACAACTCCAGAATGTTTAATATATCTCGTACAATTTTTACATTTTACCGTTGTAAACCGACGTAAAAACAAAATGCTGTCATTTTCATAACATTCAATCCAAACATAAGATGGAGCATTGTGCAGACAACAGGTCAGCTGTTCAAACCAAGCAAGGTCATTGTTTTGAGGGAAATACACTGAATGTGTTCATCCTGGCCTGTTAGTACAACTCACCCCTCTAGAACAGGTCTTTGAGGAGTTATTATGATTAGGAAATTTGTCCCATCTTTCAGCCCTCTCTTACCCCAATTCCTCACCCTTGATAATCATTATGATGCGATTATGACTAGCTAATAAAGTTACATAAATGTGGCCTGATTTCAGGCACCATACTCCCAGTCAGCATTGCTGTACCCCAGTCCCACACCCTTGACGAGCAAGTCTTTGGGGTGATGTTGTTAAGGCTAGCAAAAATTGTTAAATGTAGTCTACATGTAAATGTTTGCTGGTGTCTACATGCCTGATTTCAGGGACCAAGCTTGAACTCTTTCACCCCTGCCATAACCAAGTCCTTCACCCTTGACGAGCAGGTCTTTGGGGTGGTGATTTCCAGCCTCCAGTTGAGCCATGACTCAACCCAGAGCTATTTCCAGCTGATGGTAAGCTTAGTGTCTTTAACATTTTAAAGGAGTAATATTAACATGCTGGTAGCCCCTATTCCCTGCCTGTTAGTATACCAGTTATTCACCTTTGACAAGCAGGTATAAGAGCTGTTATAACAGTATGACAAGGAAATGTATCCCAAGCCTGAGCTCCTTCAGCCCTGCTCTACCCCAGTTAATGATCAGGTCTTTGGAGGAGTTGAATGTTAAATGTGGCCTGATTGCAAGCACCAGGCACCATTTCAGCACACTTCCTCTCTCTTGAGAAGCAAGGTCTATGAGGTGCTATTATGTTTTCCCCTAATTCCTGGGCTGTTTCAGGTCTGCTATGTCCCAGTCCCTCACCCTTGACGAGCAGGTCCTTGAGGTGGTGGTTTTCGGCCTCCAGCCGGGCCATCTCCCTCTCCAGCTGCTGCACCCGCACCCTCAGCATGGCCAGCTCCTCAGCCTGGGAGGCACACAGCGTGCCCGGCTCCACCTTCATTGGCTGCAGCAGTGTGGAGAAGAGAGAGAGAGAGAGAGAGAGAGAGAGAGAGAGAGAGAGAGAGAGAGAGAGAGAGAGAGAGAAAGAGAGAGAGAGAAAGACATATCTCATTAGTTATTGAGGTGGCACACCAAAGCACACAGAGTGCACAAATTCAGTGTCTGGATTTACCTCATCACACGAGTGAATAGGGGAAGGCAGCAGAACAGGTGCATCCCAAGAGCAGGGTGTTGGAAGGCTTCTACAGTAAATGCATGTTGTACAGACTAGCTCTTTTACATGCATTTGAGGGGAGCAAGGGGTGCCAAAATGTTCCAGAATGTTGTTGTGTTCCACATTCTATTTCCGGAGTGATATTTTGTTATGTCTCTTTTCTCTAATCTTTAAAAGGTCACCATCATACTTCCAGTCCACAAAAAGATTGACATTTGATTTGAATACAAATCGTTGCACAATTACAGCACCACAAGAATCTAGAAGCACACAGATATTTTATGAAATCCACCTTTGGCATCACTCCACAGGTAGAAAGAGGGGAGAGAAGGAGCAAATCCGGGCTGAAAGGCAGACTGACATTTTCAAACCGGTGCCTTTCAAAATGTGGAGCTGCTAAAATAGCAGTGATTACTGGAAAGAAGCCACTGCAAAACAGGAACAAACCAATCCAGCAAAATCGGGAGAGGTAAACGTATGATTGCTATTCTGAGCACACGGGGGAAAGAAATGTCACTGCGGACATCTGTGATAAATTCCAGATTAAATAAAACATGATTGCTCCTGAAGTTTCTTTTATTTTGGAAAAAAACCCTATTAGCCAACCTAAGAAATAAAAACAGCAGAAATTGTGGTTTGCTCCCTGAAGGAAGGAGGGAAAAAAGAGCAAATATTATAATCTGTCATCTTGCTCATTAATATGCAAATTGAATGGTGTTTAGTCAGTGGTTTTACTGTGTGGGCAGGGTTGTTATATGCCACATCATATTTGAGGAAATGCACAAAACATTACACTGATGCAGTTTCAATTTGAATACTAATGAGCTTTACATCATTTACCAGTCCCCAAGCTCAAACAGGTCGCTAGGTTTATTAAAGCATACACAACAAATATTTTTACGAGGCACGACTTCAATCATAGTTATTTCCACTGGGGAGTAATCCTATTTTAAAGCCTTGCAAGTGGCACATGTTTGCATTTGATCACATTGCCCCAGTCAGGGCCAATAACCTGGTACTCTTCAGGCTTGCTGACACATACACTAGTGACACTTTAATATGATGGTTAATGATGCAACACACACTGAGGGGGAAAAACACAGTCAGATAGTATCAAGTGTTATATGATGCATTAAACTGCATTGCATAAGCCTATATTAAAAATGTTGAGGCGTGTGTGTGTGTGTGTGTGTGTGTGTGTGTGTGTGTGTGTGTGTGTGTGTGTGTGTGTGTGTGTAGAATTGTTGTTGTGATGCTACTAAACACCCCCCCCCTTATTTTTATTTTACAGCGGCTCCAAATAAATCTGTTTTGACAGTTCCACTAATAATTTTCAAATTAAATACACCAAATATTTACAGGGTTGCTTTGCAATATGCCTAAAATGACAATGTGCCATTGTATTAGGAGCTTGTAATATGCAGACTAGACTTAAGGTAGGCTACAAGACCATAACAAAGTAGTAATAACAACACAAGGATCCACGTAGAGGGCAGGAAATATTGCTCAGGTGACTGGACTGGTAGGCTACCGCAAATTAGGAATTATTGATAACTCCTGGCGTGAATTCTATTTGCTACAAGACGATTGTAGTCTATACACATCACTCGGTAAGTTTCACTTTCTTTGATAAACGAAAAAATGTACAAAACTTTGGGATAATCATAAGGATGCTTTATATTCGAAATACTGTTATATGCAAAGCTACATATTAGTAGCCACAAAGGTAGCGGATGAAGTGAGTCGAGAATCAAAATAATAGCTAGTGGTATGTCAACATGTCAAGATACGGCAGTCAGCTGTCAACGTTACAGGTAAAAATGCTTTTATGTTTGGCCTAGCTTTTGGGGGTTATATAGCACATTCTGTATTGAAGCGAATGAATTGCAACAAGACAGCTTACTCTGAATTCAAACGGGTCCTGTGCGGCATGCGCGCCACCGTTTGATATGCCGCCCCCGTGATAGTGGAGCTGCTGCGACTCCAGCATGTCGTTTCTGTTCTCGGAACGCTCCTAACTTGCCTTTAATCAACCGATTGCTGTCACTCATACCGCGACATGCATCCAAACGCTAGTGAGCTAGCTACTTAAACATGCGCGAGAAGGCTTCCGTCAACAAACAAAGGTTTCCGGTATGACGTAAAGCTCAAGAGCATAAGGCACATTGATCAAAGAAACCATCATAGCTCTGCATGTTCGTGACTAATTGAACACTGCTACATTTTTAATTCACCGCATTACATAGTTTCCATCTGTGAATGTGTGCTTTTCGACCTAGAAGCCAATAATGTTTGACAACATTTCCCACACGGCATTGCGCTCGTGGGCATGCCCAGTGCAATTCCACAACAAAGTGGTTCGTCTGGAACAGACGCCGTGCACAATCTGTCCGTGGGTCTCACACAAAATTCTCCAGTGTCGACATGAAGTGCGAACATGAAAATTCGGCATCATCATGATAGGTAGGCCTACGTGTACGGGCATGAAAGAAACAGCGCAGTTGTTGACATTGACACAGCTTGCCTGTCTTCAAAATTGCCTTCTAGCAATGCGAGCTAATGTCAGTGAACTTAGAAGTTGACTTTGCCTAATGTCAAGCTCAAGGCAGCCAGCCCAGCGTGGTGTGCCTTTCTGTAGTCACGATTAGGTGACTCATACTCTACCCCCTTGCAGTTCACAACCTGTATAGAAGCTTTGTTTATGCCAAAAGCCGAGAGTAAGCTTACACCGTATGTTCTGTGATTTCACCAGCTATGTAATGAACTTGAGCCTTATGTTTACCTAAACAGCAGCAACCCCCAGGAATATTGCACAGTTGAAAATTTAAAATGAGACAGTCTGTTGTCCATGAGAAATAATCATGGAATGGATACAGATCTGGTGTGTAGAGAGCATGTGAGCTGTCAGCTGTCATCACTGTTGACATTTTTTTCCCCCAAATAGTTCTATCAACTGTTTACAATACACATGTTGAGGCATGTTTTTGAATGGGCTAAATTCGAGTCTGTCATAGTAACGTGTATTCCCCATCCCCAAACACCTCGTTTTCCGTGAATAGGCCTACCTTATACTTATCTCCACCTTCAACTTCAATATTCATTGGCTTCATAATTTACACAACTTTTGGCCACCGGAATGGCTTTTGTTTGCTATGCTTCTCACAGCTATAGTCATCATATTGTCACTTTTCAGCCTTGGTAAGTTTGAGACATGAATACATGTTGACACTTTCCAGGGCAACTGACAAAAAATTGTTCTTTTCCGCCCTGTATCTCAGCAGGTGACTATGTGACCTTAGGCCTTAATGTCCTTAGGCCCCATGTGCGTCTCACCACCAAGGTTTTTTTATTTTATTTTATTTATTTTTTTAGTAGCGGACGACAGGTGGTACAACCACAGATAATGCACATGAATTCATGAATATTTGGTAATAAATGTATGGTTCTTAGATCATTCAGAAACATAACAAATAATTAAATCCATGTGGCTTTAGCTGTGGTTACACCTCCCTGATGTCTACAGAACAAAACGTCAATGACCCATATCCACAGCCTTCCAACATTCATATTGTCAGCGTGTTTTCTGTTTACTGTCTGTGGCTGGCATGAAGGTGTATCTTCTTTTGTTTGGTGAATGAAATTGGATTTTCTTTATTTTGTTCTGAGGAAAGTCTGATGTTATTCATTTACATTGTTTTATTTTGTAACTGATATCTGCATCTGAGTCAGCTTTATTGGCCAAATATACTACAAGGACTTCAACTCCAAAATGCCCATGTTAGCTATCTGCACACACCCGACCCGACATATTACCCAACATGTGGTAGTTTATGTACTGTAAAGCAATGTAGAAGACAATGCAATACAAAAACACACATGGTGGGCAATAGTACATCTGGGAAAGGCCCAATATTGTGACATGGCAGCACAGCACAGAGTCCATAAAACGAAAGTGCATTTATGTCTCATCCATGCAAGGTGCAACTCAATAAGCAAAGCAGTGCAGGGAGAGATCATCATACTCAGGAGAGCACTGGTAATTCACTATATTAGTACAGGCACAATATGTTTGACTTGCCAAAATAAGAATTTGGTCTGTAGTGAACAGCATCGCAAATGCAGGATGGCGAACCTGACTCCCGACTGTGTAGTTCTGTCAAGCTCCACATGGCATTTCACTGAGCTCCACAGACAAAACTGCATTCATCTGGTGAGAGGGAGGTTAGATGAAGGCAGCGTAGCCTATTGATTAGCTGTTTTAAGCACCGTATGCAGGGTCATCTGTAAAAAATGAAAAGGGTCAGTGACTGAAGTTGTTCCGGTGGTGGTACTGCACCTACAGTAGTTGACAATCGTGAGCAAGTGATAGCATAATTTTGTTGCATAACTTAATATTTTTTATCTCAACAAGCTGTATTTATAAGGCCAACTTCATTAGCAGATTGCTAGCCAGTACAGGTCGAAATGTTCTTCCCTGGAGGAAAAAGACTAAACACTCTTAAGAACTTGGCAATAACTCCTGAATATAATACCAAAGTGTGTGGAATGCAGTTTGTGGGGATTGCGATTTCAGGAAGGGCACTTTTCATTAAAAATATATTTTTGTGTATTAATTTGAGACATCCTTTACGGCGACAAGCCTTGAGGTACAAAACCGCAGGGTGGAGCAAGCGGGATATTGTTATCTTCCGAATATGTCTGGCTCACCCCAATAAGACTGTGCCCTGTAGTTAACAGTACCACCAACTGGGTTCAAAGCAGCAGCAGCAGCAGTAGTAGAAGAGGAAGGCGGCATAGCCTACTGATGGGCTGTGCTGCGTTAAGTACCAGAGGCAGGGTCAAACGCCTGGCAGGCCAGAGATCAGAGGCTGTTTTGACTGTGAGTGTGAGAGAGCTGACAACTTGATTGGCTGACTGGGCTAGCGATGAGATGTGCTGACAGAGCCTGAGTGCCTGTCAGAGTGATCGACTTGCAGGGGTGTGTGTGTGTGTGTGTGTGTGTGTGTGTGTGTGTGTGTGTGTGTGTGTGTCTGTCTGTCTGTCTCTCTGTCTCTCTGTCTCTCTGTTTGTCTGTCTGTAGAGGTGTGTGTTTCTGTGTTTGTATGTGTCTGAGTGAGTGTATAGGAGTGGCGTTTGCACATTCACAGAAACACTGCTAAGCGAGATGGGTCCAGCCAAGTCCTGTCCAACCAGTACCAGAACTATAACGATTAGCGTTTCCATACAGGAAGAACTTTGTTTCCATGGCCTGGTTAACCCGCCTCCCTCGGCTTGCTACTGGTTGAGGGCTGTGCCGAAGTTTAAACTAAACATTTCTTAGCCCAATAGAATGTCTCTGCTTAAACCACGTCACTGCCTTGAACACGCCTTTCCCCAGGACGGTTGGAAATGCTCAGTTGATTGGTTCAAAACAAAGTGGGTGGAGATCCCGCTGTAGCGGGATTGAGCAAGCTCCTGGCCCTACTGTGTGTAGCTGAGCCGAAGTCGTTGCGTCACCAGTAGGGCGGAGCCCGGCTAGTGTGGTGGCTACAGACTGCTATACTGTAGGTCCAGTCCTGCTGTTACTGGGACCTGTTTGAACTGTAGTGTCTCCTAAAACCATTTAAGGGCCCAAATCAAGACAGCGAGCAGGAAAGGAAATGACAAATAAGCAGAGCGGTGTCCGCGACTGTGGAAACAAGCTGGCGAACGCCACCAGTACCTGTCTGAGTGATAGTATCTGCTAAGACTTTCCTCTGGGCCCTTGGGGATAAGCGAGTGACCGTGCATACAAGCGAGCGAATGAGTGAGCGTCATCGACGAGCGTGTCCCTTGTGTGATGGGCAGCTAGCAAATCTGTCCTAATGTAATATCTTGCCCACGGCTGACCGATGCTGTAGTGCCGACAGCTCCGTGCCCTCACTTACAGAAAGCCAATGGGCTTAAAGTAGCAGCCGCTGCTGCTGGTGCCACACACATTAGCAGGGTCCCATTACAGCTGCGAGGATGATTGAACGGATCAGTCCGGCTCCCGGCGTCCGTGTGTGTGTGGACTGGAGTGGCCGTGAATGGCATTATCGACCCGGGAAACTGGAATTCTAAAGAGACGGCCGGCCGGCCGGCCGACGTATTGAGCTGCCAGGATAAGATCCTTCCTTTGCCCTGCGGATGCTGCTTTCCATTGTAGTCACTCTACTCTACTCAAGTCACTCTGAGGTGTGTGTGCGTGCGTGCGTGCGTGCGTGCGTGCTTGCGTGCGTGCGCGTGTGTGTCTGGAAAGCTGTGTTATTGATGCTGTGGAGTAGAGATGGAAATGGAGAGGATAGAAGGGGATAAAAACAGCAAAAAGAAGGATGCGTCTAAGAATGTGTTTTGCTTTTAACATGGCTATAGAGAGAGAAGAGAAAAAGTGTGCATGCATTGGTACCCGTGTTGAGAAAAGTGTCATGGATCTGCCCTATGGAGTAAAGAATGCCAAGAAAGAAATCAAGAGGGAGAAGAGGAGAGAAAGAAAGGAGGCTGATGGCTATAGTGAAAGAAGGGAAAAGCATGGATATAACATGAATAAAACATGGAAATAGAGATCTAGCCAAGTGAAGGAGGAGAACACAGAACGGAAGAGTGTGTGAGAGAGGCCCTGTAGGTGTTTGGTTATGTTTGTGTTTGTGTGAGACATACTGTAGGGAGAGGCTATGAAAGAGAGAGGGATGAGAGTGATATTATGAGGGAGGGCGGGAAACAGAGGAAGAATAAAGAGTGGGGAGTTGGGGGGGGGGAGTATAGAATGAGAGACGATGAGAGATGGAAGGTACAATGAGGGAGATGGGGTGGGGAGGGGAGCTGTCAAGCTGTCAAGTAGCTTTTATTTGTCTCAGCTTGGGCAATTGTTTTGCAGCAGTAACACACACATGCACACGCACACACGTACACATTTCCACAGGACATTATAAAAACACATAAAAGATCTAAAAATAATAAATGGAAATAAATAAGATTCACAGCGCAAAAATTAAAAAAGAGAGAAAGACAAAGAAGAATAGATAGAGGAGTTAAGAGAGGAAGAGTGGGAGAGTACTAGTTGTGATAGAGAGAGACAGAGAGGAGAAGGAGGAGAGTTGTACAAAGAGAGTGGGACAAGGAGAGCGAAGAAAGAGAAAGAGCACTTATGGAAGACGGGAAAAGAGAGGCACAACAGTTGGGAAATGGGGAAGGAAAGAGAAGTCTCGTGAGGCGTACAGGTCCTGCAGTCTCAAAGAGTGTGTGTGTGTGCGTGCGTGTGTGTGTGCTTGGATTATTTACTGGCGGTGTTTGGAGTCCAAGGAGAGAATAAATTGCTATTGATTTCTGGTTCGTTACTGCTAAGTGTCTCTCCCTCCCGGCCGGGCGCCGGGCACCCAGAATAATTCTTTGTAATGTGGATCCGCATCCGTCTTCCTGTTCCTTCCTCCCCACACATTCAAACACACACACACACACACACACACACACACACACACACACACACACACACACACACACACACACACACACACACACACACACACACACACACACACACACACACACACACACACAGCCTTGCATATATTTAGATCCTCTACCAAGTTTCTGAAGGACTCCCCAAGCTCTGTGCAGTGTGCCTGTGCAGTGTGAGGACAGGCAAAGAAAAAAGGACTGTGTGTGTGTGTGTGTGTGTGTGTGTGTGTGTGTGTGTGTGTGTGTGTGTGTGTGTGTGTGTGTGTGTGTGTTTTTACATGTAAATGAGGGCATTGGGTTTATGCAGGAGTAGACAGTAGTGTCAAACGGTTGCGGCTTATTCCTAGGCCTTCACATTACCTACGCGTGACACTACACACACACACACACACACACACACACACACACACACACACACACACACACACACACACACACACACACACACAGGAATATTGTGTATGCATGACTGCTTCCAACACAATGAGACATTGAGACATCTGCGACTGTGCCAGGCACACTGTGCCAGCGTCGGGCAGATGAAGGAATGCCAGCGTCCCTGGCACTGCCCTGGGTTGGCTTTTACCAGTCTTTTAGATACAATACCCTAACACACACACACACGCACGCACACACACACACACACACACACATGCACGCGCACGCACGCGCACACACACACACACACACACACACACACACACACACACACACACACACACACACACACACACACACACACATGCACGAGCACGCGCACACACATACACACACACACACACAGATTTATCCAAGTGTGTGACGCCTTTATTCCTTTTTTGTGTACAGAGATGGGTTTTTCTGGGGGCACTGATGGAGCACAGCGAGATAACTGTGTGTATGTGTGAGATGCAAGTTTTGTGTGACTGCTCCTGTTTGTGTATGTGCGGAAGAGAACCTACTTTTGTGTGTGCCTATGTGTTTTTGAAGGTAGTCTAGTTTTGTGCTTCTTCTACACATGTTTGTGTGTGACAGAGAGATCTGAGTGTGTGTGTGTGTGTAGTGTGTGTGTGTGTGTGTGCGCGCTTGTGTGTGCGTGCGTGTGTGTGTGTGTGTGTGTGTGTATACCTGGCAGCAGGATATGATTTGAGAAATGGAAGGGAAGGGGAAGACCTTGAGAAATCTGGGCTCGGAGCGAGACTTGGCAGAAAGGAAATTGGCATGTCACTCACAAGTTCTCATATCTACTCACCAGCTGTCATATAGAGCAGAGAAAGGGGACGGAGAGGTGCTTTAGAAAGGGGAGGAGAAGAGATACTGATGATAGAACGAGATGAGCGACAGAGAGAGAGAATGAGAGAGAGAGAGAGAATGAGTACAGATGGCGAAGAGGAGAAGAGAAGAAGAAGAGATGGAATGGTGAAAGAAGGGTGGAAGACAGGATGAAGATGGGTTGTAGCAAATGGGAAGAGGGGGAGCAGAAGTAAGAAGAGAGTGAGAGTAGGAAAAGGAGCACCTTAACGGTAGGGACACATACACGCGAATTTGCGAACTTTGCCATTCATTCCTATGAGAGAGGCGAAGGCAAGCGATGACAAGCGTCAGCAAGCGAACAGGAGCGAAGCGAAGCGAAATAATTAAAGAAAGTTTAATGTTATGCAAATGAGGATCGAATTCGCCTGCCACGGACCAATCAAATCAACAACATAACTGTTCCATTCCATTTGATTGATGATGGTTGGATTTCGCCTCTCTTCGCCTCGCTCGTTTAGCCTGCTATGTGTCCCTACCTTACCTGCTGAAAAACGAGGGTCAGAAGGGTGACAAGTTATTTCGAATAAATTCCGAAGAAATAAAAGGGAGAAATAAAATGGGGGAAGGACTGGAGTGATGGAGACGGAGACAAAGGTGTACGTTAAGAGTATGGTGGAGGCAGAGAGAGTAGAACAGAAGAGCAGAGAGAAAGGAAGGACAAACTGTAGGAGAAATACTGTACAGTAGGGGTGGGCGATATGGTGATATTAAATCGTGAATCGTGATATCGATACAAGATCGTCTCGAATCTGCCAAAGTGGAGAAATCGTATAGGTCATCTTGCAGTGAGGATGTCAGTATCAGTATCAGAGTGATGTTTACTTACTAGTGTTGTTGTCTTCACTTTATCACTTCACATTATTGTATTCCAATTGTTCACTTTATGAGAGTGTCATCAGTGGATTGAGTAAGACCATGTTTACAGGGAAATGGATATTTCTGCAAACACATCTGTTTGGACCTTGTTTAAATATAAGCTTACGGGTGGTTGACATGACGCCCTGTTTTTACGTAACATTAGTTAAAAATCTACAAAATTGATATTTTTCCTCTTGAAAACAAATGTAAGTGAAAGAAGATGTGGTACATCATGTTTCATATTCGTCTTAGATGAGAAGAAACATTTTTGTTCAGATTTATGGAAAGGTTTAAGTTACAGTGCCCTCCATTATTATTGGCACCCCTGGTTGAGATGTGTTTTTTAGCTCCCAATTATTATTATTTTTCTCTAAATAATATGGGACCTTAATGGAAAAAAAGAGAAAAATCCAACCTTCAATACAAGTGCATTTATTCAGTGGGGAAAAAATCCCACATAAAGAAATAATTATTTGACATCAAATAATGTGTGTCACAATTATTAGCACCCCTGTTGTTAATATTTTGTACAATGCCAACAAAACAGCACCTAATCTTCTCCTATAATGTTTCACAAGATGGGAAAAGACAGAAAAGGGATCTTCAGCCATTCCTCTTTGCAGAATCTCTCTAAATCATCCAGAGACCTGGGTCCTCTCCTCTGTACTCTCCTCTTCAGCTCACCCCACAGGTTCTCAATGGGGTTGAGGTCTGGGGACTGAGATGGCCATGGGAGGAGCTTGATTTTGTGTCTGGTTAACCATTTCTGTGTAGATTTGGCCATATGTTTAGGGTCATTGTCTTGCTGAAAGACCCAGTGACGACCTATCTTCAGCTTTTTGGCAGAGGGCAACAGATTTTTATTTAAAATGTCCTGGTATTTCAAAGCATTCATGATGCCATGCACCCTAACAAGCTTCCCAGGGCCTTTGGAAGCGAAACAGCCCCACAGCATCACTGACCCACCCCCATACTTCACAGTGGGTATGAGGTGCTTTTCAGCATGCGCATCTTTCGTGGCACGCCAGACCCACGTAGAGTGTTTGTTGCCAAAAAACTCAATCTTGGTCTCATCTGACCAAAGCACACGGTCCCAGTTGAAGCCCCAATACCGCTGGGCACTCCAGACGTTTGCGTTTATGATTGTGGGTGAGGAAAGGTTTTCTCCGTGCATGCCTCCCAAACAGCTTGTTGGCGTGTAGACAGCGCCTGATGGTTGATTTGGAGACTTTGTGACCCCAGGATGCTACCATTTGTTGTAATTCTGTAACAGTGAGCTTTGGAGATATTTTGATTTCTCTTGCCATCCTCCTCACTGTGCGTGGTGGCAAAATAAACTTGGGTCCTCGTCCAGGCTTGTTTACCACTGTTCCAGTTGTTTTGAACTTCTTAATTATTCCTCTCACAGTAGATATGGGCAGCTGCAGTTGAGTGGCAATCTTCTTGTAGCCTCTGCCTGACCTGTGAAGGTCGACGCACATCTGCCTCACTTGTATGCTGTGTTCCTTTGTCTTTCCCATGTTTAAGAGTGGATAAGAGAAATGGCCTCGGTGTCACGTCATATTTATACCCCAGGGAAACAGGAAGTGATGAATTACTAATTAAATGTTCCTACATACTCTGGTAAACTTTGTAAACTACTGTAGAAATGACAGAAATGCTTCAATTATATTTATTTCCTGGGAATTGTTAAGGGTGCCAATAATTGTGGAACAGGTGATTTAATGAAAAATAATTATTTTTTAGTCAGGGATTTTTTTTATTTTCCTACAATTCATTTGAGTTGAAGGCTACATTTTCCTAAAATTTTCAGTGTGACAGTATTCTTCTGCAATAAACACTGAATTTATTTTAAGGCTTTTAACACATCTCAACCAGGGGTGCCAATAATTATGGAGGGCACTGTATATGTCAAATGTCCTGTGGTGTGACTGTAACATTAATACAACCTGGAATATATACAGCTATAAAATAAACCAACAACATTTTGAATCATTTCTAAAGCATTTGGCATGATTGCATAAATATTAACCTTATATTAAAAAATATGAATGTGAAAAAACTCAATACAGTAATATTAACTACAAGTTCAATTTCGTAACACAAATTACGTCCTGCGAGGTGACCTGTAAGTCAGGTTTGTGGACGGGCAGCTGCAAGGCCAACTACAAGGGTCTTAAAGACAGGCTCCTAACCAGTTATACCTCAGTTATTGGAGAGTGGTGTGGAAGTTTAAGGTGACTATTAACCTCTTAATATGTCTACATATTGCAATGTTTCTGTCACACAATGCTTAGGTTAATTTATGGTGTCCCGTGGTGTAACTGCTCTTATGGAAGGAAAAAAAGTTTTTTATGAGTGAAAAGACATATTAAGATTAAACACACTATCATTATCTAGTTAACATGAGCTCAGTGGTCAGTCACGAATGCAAAAGGATTAAAATGACCACAATGCAGTGAATTTCCTGTGGTGTGACTTAGGCATTGTGTTACTCAATCCTTACTTATTTTTCATGCATCATGCAAGGATATAATTATATAAAATATAATATAATACCAGGAGATTTATTTGTCACATTCACACAATTATTACAAGTAATACAGTGAAACCATGCAGGGTCATTCCACGTCAATCAACAGGAGCCCGCGCACTTAGGTCTCAAATTTTTTTGAAAATATTACCAAGTGTACTCATGGTACTTAAAAGAAACACTGTAAATTTATTTGAATGTAAGATGTATACTCTCCGTGTTACAGCCAATTTTACTGGGGGAGGGGGGTGCCCATTTTGTTCACACTCTTTTTTTTTGTCAAAGTTCACAAGCCCGTAGCTCAATAACTAAACCATGTAGGAAGCTCAAATTTGGCATGCTGGTACATGAAAATTTGAGCCAAATTTGAGCTTCCTACATGAATTAGTTCTTGAGCTACGGGCTTGTGAACTTTGACAAAAAAAAAGAGTGTGAACAAAATGGGCACCCCCCTCCCCTGGTGAAATTGGCTGTAACATGGAGAGTATACATCTTACATTCAAATAAAGTAACAGTGTTTCTCTTAAGTACCATGGGTACACTCAGTAATATTTTCAGAATTTTTTGAGACCTAAGTGCGCGGGCACTTGTTGATTTGGCGTGGAATGACCCTGGAGTGAAATTACAGTTGTCTGCCCGTACGATGCATAGGCGTGTGTGGGTGGGGGTGGGGGTGCGGGGGGTAGTAGTGTGTGTGTGGGGTGGGGGTTAAAGGAACAATAGTAGAAAGAGCATTGGGGATATGTTTGTGCAGAATATTTATCATTTTATGATGTCACACCGCAGGACACATTTTCCCAAAAATGGAAAAAATTAGGTGAAATTCCACGGACCACTGACATTCCCATTTTTTTCAGTTTTTTTTTCCAATTTTTCCACCCATTTTTTCAGGATTTGCAATATGTTTCCTCCTTTTAGTGTGTTACGGCCTTAAACGTCAACCACCCTTACACAAATTTTTAGCCCCCTAAAACATTTTTTTTTAAACTATGAGTTTACCTATCTTGGATTAATGATTTTATCCACGTGGTGTGTAAATGGGATAAAATTGTAAACAAATAAAAAATATACAGTATATGTTTTTGAAAATACTCGTTAATCAAGGCCGAAGGTGCCGGTCACACTAATGCAGATATTTTTAAATGCGGATATTTTATTATCCATCTCAGGGTTTCTGCACATTTTGGATCACCAAATATAAGACTTTTTAAGACAAATATAAGACCTCTGATGATAAAATATAAGACCACCGCTCGGGGTGAGGCATTGCAATATTGCTAATGTTACATTGCTATAATTAAATGTAGGCCTAGTACATAATCGATCCGAAGGTGTTGCGTCACTAGGAGGGCGCAAGTAGGCTAGACGCTGCGCCCACAGGTCTGCGGCTGCCCCCCGCTGCGTGGCCAGCGGGCTGCGCTGCGCCACAAACACAGATCAGTTTCATCTACTTTTCCGCATCTTGAGGGACGTATGCCGGTTAAATAAGGTTTACTTTATAGCGTCAAAAATAGACTTTTTTCTGACACTCAAGCTACCCAGATGAAATATAAGACCTCCCATGTAAATATAATACCATTGACGAAATATAAGGCTTTATAAGACCTTAAAAAACAAATATTAAAAGTAAGACTTTTTAAGACCGCGGAGACCCTGATTTTGCATGTAAAAACTCCATTGTGACAGGTTTGTTTTAGCCACCTAAATGGGATAACCAGAGTTTTGAAATGCGCATTCTAAACACGAATCTGCATATTTTAAAATACGTATATTTTCTTAGCCCGTTTACATGTTGCCCTGGTGGGGGGTCTCCCATTGTGAATGCTGCTAGCAATCTCCTCCCCCCGGACTACCTCTGAATGCTCATCAACACCGACCCCACCTCCTGTTAACTATTCAACACACTCGCCTCCCCCCCCGGATTAACCATCAGCAGGAAGAACTTTCACCAGTCTACCCTTCCACAAATCTCTCCTCTGAGCCAGCCCCCACAAGCACAGGATCACCTGGGGAAGACAGAACACATTCAATACACACACCCCCACCCCTGCAAACTCAGCAACTCCTCAGTGTCACAGCTCAACAGGTCAGAAGCACACTCAAGAGGCTCAAAGTCAAGGCTCCTGGCCCTGATGGTGTTTGTGCCAGACTACTTAAAACCTGTGCTGAGGAGCTTGCTCTGCCACTTCAGTCCATCTTCAACAGAAGCCTACAGGATGGGAAAGTCCCTACACAGTGGAAGACATCCTGTCTCATCCCAGTCCCTAAAAAGCCACACCCCAAAGAACTGAACGATTTCAGACCAGTTGCCCTCACCTCTCACATAATGAAGACTTTTGAACGTGTGCTGCTGATCAACCTACTGAAGCCCCAGGTCCAACATGCTCTAGATCCCCTGCAGTTTGCCTATCAGGAGAAAGTGGGAGTCGAGGATGCTATCCTGTATCTGCTACACAGGGTGCATTCTCACCTGGACAAGAGAGACAGGGCTGTGAGAATCATGTTCTTTGATTTCTCTAGTGCCTTCAACACTATCCAGCCACTCATGCTGAAGGACAAACTTCTGCGAATGGGAGTGGGAACAGGACTGGTGACATGGATAACTGACTACCTCACTGGGAGGCCCCAGTTCGTCAGGCTTGGTGACCATACATCCCAGACTGTTGTCAGTAACACGGGTGCGCCACAAGGAACGGTGCTCTCCCCCGTGTTGTTCACCCTGTACACCTCTGACTTCAGCTACAACACAGAGACCTGTCACATGCAGAAGTTCTCTGATGACACTGCTATTGTGGCATGCATCAAGGATGGACAGGAAGGAGAGTACAGGGAACTGGTGGAGAACTTTGTCAGATGGTGCCGGGACAATCAGCTGCAGCTGAATGCCACCAAAACAAAGGAGATGGTGGTTGACTTCAGGAGGACCACCCCACCACTGTTACCTGTCTCTATCGAGGGAGAGACAGTGGAGACGGTCAACACCTACAAGTACCTAGGAGTACACCTGGACAACAAACTGGACTGGGCTGCCAATTCAGATGCTCTTTACAAGAAAGGGCAGAGCAGGCTCTACTTCCTACGGAAGCTTAGATCCTTCAATGTCTGCAACAGGCTCCTGCTGATGTTCTATCAGTCTGTCATGGCAAGTGTCCTCACCTATGCTATTGCCTGTTGGGGAGGTAGCGTTAGGAAGAGGGACGCTGGACGCCTTGACAGGCTGGTGAGGAAAGCTAGGTCTGTGGTGGGTATGGAACTGGAGGATCTCACAACCACAGCCGAAAAAAGGACACTTAGCAGATTGGACTCAATACTTGAAAATGACAGACAACCCCTGCACCCGTTTCTGGCCAACCAGAGGAGCCTGTTCAGCTACAGACTCCGGGCCTTCCCCTGCCGGACAGACAGACTACGGAAGTCTTTTGTCCCCAGGGCCATCCAGCTCTTCAACACCACACAGAAAGAGACAATTAAAGAGATTGTCATTGGTGACTGGACTGCATAAACTAGCCCCCCACACTGGAACACTCAACCTGCAGCCACTACACCCCCCCCCCCTTCCCGATTATTTTCTCTACTGAACAGTTACACTTCAACCAACCCCCATCCCCTACCCCCCACCCCCCGGAGCAAGCGCATTCACTACCTTGGACTCTTTAAGGGTTGCCTACTAACCCACTACACCCCACCTCAGCTACCTCACCCCCTGGAATAGCTGCCGTGAACTACACAGCTTTTGCATGGACAATAATTAGAACTTCTTTGGCTCTTGTATGTGTACTTAACATGGTTATTTTGTTTTCTTTGAGTGTGAATGTATGCAACATGACACCCTACCAGGACCTTGTGTCTGTGCAGGGATGTGTGTGTGTGTGTGTGTGTGTGTGTGTGGGTGTGGGGGGGGGGGTGTGGGTGGGTTTGTGTGTGTGTGTGTGTGGGTGGGACAATGTGTGTGTGAGTGTGTGTGTGTGAGAGAGAGAACATGTGTGTATGTGAGATAATGTGTGGCGGTAGTACTCAAGATATATTTTTGTACAATTATGTGTATAATGTCTTGTGTATGTTTTGTATTTGTGTATTTATGTAAGCTGACAGACACCTTAATTTCCGTCGGGATTAATAAAAGTACTCTACTCTACTCTACTATGTAAGCGCAACATGTGGGTAAAAATAAAAACTCCATTGTAACAGGTGCGTTTTAGCCCCCTAAATGGGATATTTTTAAAGCCGGATTTTTGATATGCGGATTTGAAATCTCTGCTTACGTGTCAACGGAAGGCCAAAACCAATACGTTTTCAAAAAGATCAATATAAGTAAACAGCTTCTAAAAGTCTCCCTACACCTTTCAACCCAGGTGAATTCACTAATTAGCTCATCAACCTGGATGAAGGGGTGGGTGATTAGAATGAGCTGTTTCAATGAACTGGTTGGTTCAAATTCATGGCAGTGTTTTTACTTTAACGCGGGATTTCCTCCCCTGACCATGAGCAGTGATGGGCAATGTGTATTCATTAGCTTCAATCCAGTGCCACATATTCCAAATGACCTTGTATTACCTGTACCATCATCATCAGAGAGTAAAGAAGGAAGGGTGGAGTGGAGTGTGAGTAAAGAAAGGACAGCAGCTCTCAGTACAGAAAGTCTTAGAAAATCAGTGTGTTTGGAGAGACCTTTTAAAGTGAGTGACATCCATCAGCAGCTGTGAGTGGAGGGATAGAGGGTGTGTACTGTATGTGTTTGTATTGTGTGGATAATATAGGTGTGTGTGTGTGTGTGTGTGTGTGTGTGTGTGTGTGTGTGTGTGTGTGTGTGTGTGTGTGTGTGTGTGTGTGTGTGTGTTTCTGCTCGTGTGAATGTCTACAGTACCGTGTATGTTTTTGTGTGCTTACATGTCTTTAGTAAGGAATGGTGTGTGTGTGTGTGTGTGTGTGTGTGTGTGTGTGTGTGTGTGTGTGTGTGTGTGTGTGTGTGTATACTGTATGTGACTGCGGTGGATTGGCAGGGTCTAATTACTGGGCTAGTGCTAGCGGTGCTGTGAGAATGGGCCGGGGAGGGGATAAGAACTGTATTACTGTCACTCACCGCAGACAGACACACTGGTAAATAGCCCTTCCTATCGCCAGACACTTTCACCAAGTGTATGTGTGTGTGTGTGTGTGTGTGTGTGTGTGTGTGTGTGTGTGTGTGTGTGTGTGTGTGTGTGTGTGTGTGTGTGTGTGTGTGTGTGTGTTAAAAAGGGTGTGTGAGAGAGACGTAGAATGAGAGTGATGGAAAGTGTGTGTGTGTGTGTGTGTGTGTGTGTGTGTGTGTGTGCGTGCGTGCGTGCGTGCGTGCGTGCGTGCGTGCGTGCACGCGCGCGTTTGTTGTAGAGTGTACTCAGTCGTCACCAGAGGACATGTCCAGTGTGATTCAAGGTCAGTCTGTGGCTGTGATTTAGAGGAGACTGCAGAGAGAGGGTGTGTGTGTGTGTGTGTGTGTGTGTGTGTGTGTGTGTGTGTGTGTGTGTGTGTGTGTGTGTGTGTGTGTGTGTGTGAAAGAGAGGGAGAGGGGGTGAGTGTGATGGCGAGAGCCAGGGAGAGAAAAAGAAGGAGGGAAAGGAAGGAGAGAGAAAGGAGGGAAAGTTTCTGCTCTTATGATGCTATTAGAGTTTAGACACGCTGATGGATGGCAAACTCAGGTGTGTGTGTGTGTGTGTGTGTGTGTGTGTGTGTGTGTGTGTGTGTGTGTGTGTGTGCTCTGTTGTGATAGGAGTAGACCCAAGGGTTTGTAATCCTGTTTTCCTACGTGGCTTTCTTTGATGCCAACACCTTCAATTAATGTTTTATTGTTTGGACTCTCTCTCTCTCCCTCTCTCCCTCTCATTCCCTTTTTCTTCCGTTCTCTCATTCTCCTTTTTCTCTCTCTCTCTCTCCCTTTATTTTTCTTTCTCTCTCCATCCTCACTAACACGCTAAAACTTAAATGAGTGCACACACACACACACACACACAGAAACACCTTCAGATAATCCTTTATTGTTTACACACACACACACACACACACACACACACACACACACACACACACACACACACACACACACACACACACACACACACACACACACACACACACACACACACACACACACACACTTTCGGCTAATGCTTTATTGTTTAGGCGATGATTAGACCTAGAATAATTTCACGCTCCAGCTAGACCGTCGCACAGCAGGTGCCCAAAAGACCAGGGATGCCGTCTCTCCTCTCCTCTCCTCTCCTCTCCTTTCCTCTCCTCGTCTCCCTCCATCTCTTCAACTCCACTCGTCTCTCGATCTTTGTCTTCCCCTCCTCCATTTCTTTCTTTCTTTCTTTCTGGTTTCCAACTTCTCCATTCGCTTTCTCTTCTTGTCTCTTTCCTCTCATTGCTGTCTCCTCTTCTCATCTCCTTGTCTTGTCATCTCTGTGTCCCCTAGGGGTGGTACGGTTCACAAAAGTCACGATTCGGTCCATATCACGGTTTCAAGGTCACTGTTTTCGGTTTTGTACGGTTCTGTTTTTTTTTCCAAAATATTTTTTTTAAAATAAAATGTATTATGCAGTGGAAATGTATAAAATAAAAATTAGAATGAAAATGTAAGCTTATCATGGGTATGTTGAATTTGACTTCATTTAACCTAACAAGGTGAAGTTACTGAAAGAGGAAAGATATCAATGACTTAAACATGCTTTTTTTCACAAAAAGGGAGAACTAAGTCCTAACTTTTAAGTTGACAAATATTCAAACATTGCATACTATAACACATTTGACGTGTAAAGATAAAACAGCTACACTCCTGTAGGCAAATGGACCATTAGGTCAGTGCAGTATGACTATTTTGGTTAATGACACACTGAGAACGATTTTGACTTTTATTTTGATACCGCTTTCTGCGAGTTTTGCGCTTAGGATGAATCAGTTGCTTCCTATCATGAAACTGCCGGCCGTGAGAAGCATAGAAGTAAAATCAGAAGTCAAATTCAATTTTAAGTGAACAAGTGATAGGGTTAAGTCATGTTCAAATGTGAAAGTTAAGGTAACAAATAATTTAAAAAGATCGTTTTTTAGAAGTGTAGGCCTATGCACCAGAATGTTTCACAAAACTCCTGTGAAGCTGAGCCTGTTAAAACAGTCAAATTTTATTTTGGTTTTAGTGTTAAACATCAATGTTAACTAGGCAACAGCACAAAGTCCCCTTCATTCCATCAGAGTTTAACTGGCTACATATAATTAGGCCTACAGTTGATTGCAGTTAAGGACAGCGCAGTGAATCTGATGGATAGCCTATGTTCAATTATCTCGCATTTTGCCGTCCGGAATCCCCATTCAATGCCACGTGGATATAGCCTACACTAGGCTACTGTAACGTAAGTCATAGTCTACTTTGTTCTGCTAATCTGTCATTTTTTGTAAATTCGTGTTCATTTAATTTAAATTGGTCAGAATAAAGGCTGGGGGCAGTCACTTGCGCTAACGTGGAGAGAGGGAGGGGGGGAGAGACGCTGCTGACCGACCTGCACTTGCTTGTAGGCTACTGTAGCCTAGTCAGCTGGTGCATGCTGTTACATTATGCCTTTCAGTTGGCTGATAGAAATCAATCTTTCCACACTCAATATCCTACGTAGTCTTTGTGTTTTATGCTTGTAAAAGTAGTAGGATTTTAATTGCGTTGTCCGCCGGTGGTCACTCTCTCTTTTTTTTTTTTTGGAAACCGTGGGCACCGTGCGGTTGCGCACTACCCCGTGCCGTGACATGCAAACCGTACGGTTTCGGTGTGTGACGTAAACCGTACCATGCCTAGTGTCCCCTTGTCTTCTTGGCTTGTCATTCGCTTGTGCCTTTTTGTCCGTATACCCTTGACAGTGTCAGTGACCGTTTTCAGTAGGATTTTGGTTTGTCAAAGGTGAGGGGTTCACTGGTATCAGAGACATCTGATCATTGTCTTTGGAAAGGCTATGTTCATCAGTTTTGTATGAAATGATATGAAAGGCTCTATAAGTGGGTGGTTGACGTTTAAGGGCGTAACGCAAAAAAAAAAAAAAAAGTTTTTCAAATTCCTGAAAAAAATGATGGATAAAAATTGGAAAAAAATAGAAAAAAATAAAGCACTTAGTGGTCTGTGGAATTTCACCTTATTTTTGCCATTTTTGGGAAAATGTGTCCTGCATCAACACATAGCATAGGCATGTCACACCGCAGGAAAATGGAGTCACACCACAGGGAATTCACTGCATTATGGCGATTTTAATCCTTTTGTATACATGACTGACATCTGAGCTCATGCTAACTTGATAATGATATTGTGTTTAATCTTAATATGTGTTTTCATTAATAAAAAAACTTTTTTTCCTCCTATAAGAGCAGTCACACCACAGGACACCATAAAATTAACCTAAGCATTGCGTGACAGAAAGATTGCAATATGAAGACATATTAAGAGGTTAAGAGTAGGGCTGGGTATTGCAGCCATGTTCCTGTATCGATTCGATTTCGATTCTTAGGGCTTTGAATCGATTAATCACGATTCAATTCGATTCGATTCGATTCATTCTGAATCGATTCAATCCGTTCCCTTCTTGGTGCCAGAATTTCCCCCAAAAGATGCTGTTGCCTATTTTTATTATATAAAAATGTCAAAGGGCTGTGGCTTGACAGTGTTAACAGATTGCTAATTTGTAGTAAGTAGGCCTAGGCCTAATTGACTAATACCTACTGGGTATTTTCCATAGACCTAAATTAAACAAAAAGAACAAAAAGAAAAAGATTTAAAAAATCGATTTTGTGCCCTGTGAATCGATTTTGTGAATTTCGATTCGATTCGATCGATTATCGATTAACTCGATTATTTTACCCAGCCCTAGTTAAGAGTCACCTTAAACTTCCACAGCACTCTAAATAACTGAGGTACTGACTGGTTAGGAGCTAGTCTTTAAGACCCTTGTAGTTGGCCTTGCAGCTGCCCATTCACAAACATTGACATACATGTCACCCCACAGGACGCAATTTGTGTTACGAAATTGAACTTGTAGTTAATATTACTGTCTTGAGTTTTTTCCACATTCACATATCTTAATCTAAAGTTAAGAATTATGCAATCATGCCAAATGCTTCATACATTATTCAAAATGTTGTTGGTTAATTTATATATATATTATTATATATTGTTTCATTAATGTTACAGTCACACAGCAGGAAATTTGACATATAAACCTTTACATAAATCTTAACAAAAATGTTTCTTCTCATCTAAGACTAGTATGAAACATAATGTACCACATCTTCTTTCATTGACATTTGTTTTTTAAAGGAAAATAACAGTTTTGTAGGTTTTTAGCCAATGTTACGAAAAAACAAGGCGTCACGTCTCCCACCCATGTATACATTGTTTTGGTCATCTTTATGAATTACGTTCACAGCACAACATTTTTATCCTTTCAGGGGATTTAGTCAAAGTGAGAGGTGTTTGTTGTCAAGGCTGCCTTAAAGGTACATTGTGTGAGATTTTTAATTGTTTATTTCCAGAATTCATGCTACCCATTCACT
>NC_085880.1:29845265-29857765 GCF_034702125.1 Engraulis encrasicolus
CATTAATGTATGAGTACAAAAAATAGAAAGTTGTTTCTGTCTGTAAAATTCCATTTTTTCGTCTCTGCTAGTGAGGGAGCGAGCTCAAGCACGGTGAATTAACTTATTAGGAGTACCAGAAGCCAGGAATGTGTCTGCCTGCACAAGCACACAGCTTTAAACAGTTTTTAATTTCCCTTCTCTCTACATTATATTTTGAAGACACTTTTATTTTGGAAGTGACATACAAACAAAGACGTTATCAGCAGTATACAATACATGTATGTGGGAAAATACAGAGCATACATTGATGCCAACTGTGGTACTGCGCTGTTAGGTCAGATGTGCGCAGATGATGCCCAGCTTTGGGGTTAGGTTTGGATCATGTTCAGATGCTAAGAACACTGACCTGGCTATGGGGACTACAAGTGAGACCATGGTCTGGCTTATGTGATTTCTCAGCGGGAGGTGCAAAGAGCGCATGTAGCTGGTGTTCATGAAATGCCTCTGTATGCTATTGGTTGAAATTACAATCAAGAAGGCCACTCATTCCTTCACTCACCTGTTAACTGAACTGGTGTGTCATTGCCTGAAACACACCCATCGAGATGTTGGAAATGCTCAAAAATAATCATCTCCGAATCTTGAGTTTGAAATGTAGATAACATGACTGGCTAGACTGGCTAGACTGGCTAGTGTATGTCCTGGCTTAACCCATTTTAGCCTAAGCCCTTTTTGGGAAAGGGTGTCCTCTGCCTATTAAAACCTAAATATCTCAGCCTCCAAAGCACATGAAAACATGAAATAAGTTGCATTTAAAAGCTAGAACCTTCATTTTGCACTAGAATGTGTTCATTCAGCTCTAACATACCCACATTTTTAATAAAACAGCTCAAATCTCAAGAACCTGAGTGCAGCGTATATGTCGCTCCAGTACACAATGGGTTAAAGAAAACTCCTGCCAATTTCAACATGCAGTTGTAATGCTCACACTACCCTGGACTTGTTAGTACCTGAGAATTTGTTTTTCTTTTCTTCAGCCTTTTCCGAGATCCTGGTCATTGTAATGGGGGCATGTTTGTTTACGTTTCAAAAAAATCTCAGTCATGTTTTTTTTGTTGTCGTGACAAAATGTGTATGGGGTCCCCAGAAACTTGGGATGTCAAAATGGGGTCCAATGCCAAAAATGGAGGCACTGATCTTCTGTATATGGCTTGGACTGAAATATCGTCCATCATCACTGTCCAAGCAATATATCTCTTTGTTGGAAATGAATTGAGGTTGAGTTTGCCTCTTTTGTGGTTGTTTTTCTATGTTGTGCCTGCCTTTACACACACACACACACACACACACACACACACACACACACACACACACACACACACACACACACACACACACACACACACACACACACACACACACACACACACACACACACACACACACACACTCAGACATACAGACATACAAACAGGAGTATCCAAGAAGACACTTGCTTTGCCTCTGGGCTCTGACTGGACCTGCTGTTTATCTCCCAGAGCCCGAGGTTCAGCTCCTGACATCTGTACACACACACACACACACACACACACACACACACACACACACACACACACACACGCGCGCGCACACACATGCGCGCGCGCGCGCACACACACACACACACACACACAACAATATGTTACACATCAGACGTTGATGTGTACACATCAGACAAAGTTGCAGTGTTGCAGTGGGTGTTTGCGTTGCCAGATTTGGCCTTTTGCTAGCTCGCTAGTTCATTAATCTTTTGCTTACCCCAGTAATAACACAACATGGCTGCACACTAACATGCACACGCACCAACAAATCATGTGGATGTGTGTGTGCTTTCGTTTCATTCTTTGTGTGTGCGTGTGTGCGAGCGTCAGTGCATGTGTGTGTGCGTGCGTGCATGTATATTTCTGTCTACCTTTGTGTTGCTGTGTTAAGCTCAGTTCTTGCTGTGTGTCTGTTCATGTTCATGTTCTTATTCTTGTTCTCTGTCTCTCTCTCTCTTTCAACTCTCTCTCTGCACATGTGTGTGTTTCCGCCTAGGCTGTCAGTCTGATGAATATCTCCCAGCTGTCTCATCCCTCTTCTCCAGAGGGTTCTCTCCATTCCGTAATTCCGCCTCTCCCTCTCTCCAAAACGTTTCCTTTCTCCTAATGAAAGCTGAACGCCACTGGGAGCAGAATTCCCGCTCCGTATTAGTCCGACAGGCTTCTCGGGATTTACCCAGTTCTCTGTTTCTCTACCTCCGCTCTGCTTTCTTCCACCATCATCCATCCATCTTCAACATAAGAATAGGAGGAAGTGGAGAGAAAAATACACAGTTTGTCATGTTAAGTCAGCCTTCCTGATAAGCAGAAGACATTCAGAAGAGTTCAAATGAATGCGGGACAGTTCCCTAGAGGCATGTACAGTGCACACCAACAATGAGTGCACCCCTTCTGAAAAGAAACATTTTGAGCAATACTTCAATAGGCAGAGGTTATTTCCAAAATGTGCACATGATAAGTTTAGGAAATGTGCCATGCATGTCAACGCGTGTCCTGTGGAAACTGAAGCAGATCGAGGAATTTTTACGTAGGGATGTACTCCCTTTTTATGTCACCATAATTTCACAAAAATTGACAAATATTTTCTGTTAATGTTACTTTTCAAAAGAAGTGTACTCATTAATGGTGTGCACTGTATATGCGCGCGCGCGCACACACACACACACACACACACACACACACACACACACACACACACACACACACACACACACACACACACACACACACACACACACACACACACACACACACACACCGAGTCGCGTCTTTGAGGTTGTAGTCTGAAGTCCTGAGGCTGAGTGCCTGCAGGTAATCGTAGCCGTGCTAATGTAACGGCTCTTATCCGCTCCCTCAGAAATTAATGAATTGTTTGGTCAGACAGAGCTGCAGCCAAGAATATATTCATGGCATTTCAGGTTTTTATGACATTTAATATTGTGGTTTTACAGGTAATCCTTTTAAGTGAGGTTAATGTCAAAGCCAAATACCAAAGCCAAACAAATGTATTTATTTTATACATTTTTAAAATAAATAATACATTTTGCTTCGAGAAATTGTGTGTGCATGTGCGTGTGTGTGTGTGTGTGAGTGTGCATGTGTGTGTGCGTGGGTGTGTGTGTGTGTGCATATGTGTGTGTGTGCACATGTGTTTGTTTTACCTGCTTGTACAGTAAATGTCAAGCCTTATCACCTCTGTCATCGAAGGCATCAGCGCTGGCATTTAGCATCAAAGTGCACCATGGGAAGGCTGGACCTATCCAGTTGTGGCAGACTAGGGTCAGTGTGTGGAGAATGTGCCATTCCTGTACAGTTACAAGTCAGAATGTGTTTGTATGGTGTGTCATTCCTTTAAAAAAACTAGTCAATGTGGGAAAAAACAGAGCTGTCCTTTAGAAATAAGGCAGCTAAAGGTGTCTGCCTTACCATAAATCCATCTCCGTAACCATGGGAATATCATAAACAGTTAAACGTCATACCATAAATCTGGGGACCCAGTATCAATTCCAACACGAGGTCATTTCCCAATCCTTCCCCATCTCTCTCTCTTGTTCCTTCCCTTCTTTAGCTCTCCTATGCTTAATAAAGGCAGAAAAGCCCAATCATATCTTTACAATCAAAAGAACTGAGTCGTGTAGAGGATGCACACAGAACTTACCATTCCTCTAGAGCAGTGTTTCCCAACCTTTTTTGTCTCGCAAACCCCCTAAGCCTTTTCGTTGTGCCATGAGTACCCCAACAATCGTGTTCTATATTGCTTTCTCGATCCTAATGTGATTGTGTTACATTACATTACATTAGGCTATTGCTATGTTCCATGCATTTGTTAAAATTAAATTTTTCCAAGTACCCCCTGAAGTGTGCTTGCGTACCCCTAGTGGTACACGTACCCCTGGTTGGGAAACACTGCTCTAGAACAGCAATTCTCAAACTGTGGGTCGCAAAGCTATCCCAAGTGGGCCTTGAAATCATTTTCTAAAAGTCAAAATGATAATTGTGTCTGTGTTGCTGTTTACTATTTGAGTTTTATTGTTTTTTTGGTCAGAAGTGGGCCCCGAAAGAAAAGTGGGCCTCTGGAATGAATCCTCCCTCTAGAACAGTGTTTCGCAACCTTTTTTGAAGAAATGTCCCCCTGACCCTATCAGCTGAATGCCATCATCGCCCCATGACATCATCATCATCGGCATACCAGCAGTGTTGCCACAGTTACTGTGAAACAGCAATCCGACTACTGACTACTGACTACTTCTTTAAAAAGTAACTTAGTTAGTTACTTTTAAAAGCAAGTAGTCAGTAACTTAAGTTAGATTACTTTTCGTTACTTTCAGCAGAGGCTGATCCCTGACCCCGTCCCACCCCTATAACATGATGAAAATGATCACCAGTTCTGCCAATAGCCCTAGCCTACTGACCTTTTGACATGGCAACATCAGAAATTACACTGACATTTGCAAACCTTTTCTTGAAGTAGGCTTGCATGTTTTTTAAATAAAAAATAAATAAGACAGGGCCTAGAAAAAAAATGGTTCCTGTTGCCGACTGACCCTCTCATTTATTATGCGACTCAATTGTCTTTTAGTTAACGATGTTGTGTGGACTGTTGTTCATTCTATGCAACACTTTTCTTCATTCTCATAGGCTAATTCTTCGTCTCTTGCTTTCTCCCTGCCAGTAGCTGCGTTTGCATCATATGGCAATCTAGCCTACATCAGGCAACACACGTGCGCTTGCAAGTGCTTTGCACAGCGCCTCTTAGAAATAGAAATCTCACAGCTATGTCACTGCAGAGTTGTGCACCCACTGTGTCACGTTGTAGGCGAATCATTATGCTACGGTACAACATACCAGTTAGCTTAGCCCTTTATTTTTTATCAGCTTACTTCACGGTGTTCTTACAGACAAAAAAATAGGCTTTGTAGCTTCGGAACCTCGTCTCCCTGAAAATGCCTGTCAAATAATAACTTCAAGTCATTGACCATACTTCAACATCCGACACTGACACAGACAGTAGGCTAGCCTAGATAACCGAAGTGCAATACATTATGAGTAGGCATATCCGCGATTTTTGAATGAATATTGGTTAGATTAGATAGTAGGCTGTCGTCATGGAAGAAGGCTTCTTCAGTCGTGTTGCGTGTTCAGCGAGAGATTCAGAACCTGTCGCAGCAATAGTCTATATAGGCTACCCAAGTAGTCCTACAGTTAAATAGCCTGTAAAACAAAGCAGGGTAAATGTCATGAGTCCATGGATTTTATTTGTCAATTCCACTAACTATTAACTGCATCCAATGATGTTTTGGACATTAGCACACATTTATCTTTCATATCATACAGAAAGTGTAGACATAGCATTATTTCCCTCAGCAAGAATGAATATTTAATACTGGTTTTGGGCGTTTTCATGCCGTCATGTTTTCCAAATGTCAGATTCAGTCTTCATATTAGCACATAAAGAAACTTGTTTTGCCCAAGACGATTGCAAATATTGATTCACAGTAATCATCACAATATGACAAAACTGCCAGAGAGACCACTGTCCTTTCCATTATACATGAAATTTGCCATTTTGTGTGTGTCCACGAAAACTTTGTTAACCGTGTCACGGTCTGAAACCCCCTCCATAAATCAGTAATGGTTTGGTCTTAGGCCATACGAATAACATCACGTGATGTCATAATCTCTTTGGCAGGATATGGGAAGACTTTTTGGTAAGTTTTGAGCTCCATCCTTCCATAATTTAATCCATTCTTTTTCATGTTCTCATAGCGGGAAAATTGCCTGTCAACTGTGTTATCAACATATTCATAAGAATCTGAATTAGAAATCACATGTAGAAAAACACAGATAAAGCATACAAATACATGAATTGATTAAGGTGTTGTGGTGGAACTTCTGAGGTCCTCAGTTAGCACAACACCATAAAAATGGCTGAAATGTCAAGCTGTGTTACCGTCAATGGTGTTACAATTAACTATGACAGTTGAGGAGGAGTATGTTTTTGCCAATTTATCTCCATATTGACAGACAATTTGTGTTCTAGGGAGATGGGTTTGTCTGCTCTGTTTTTTCACCTAAAAAAGTGCCAACTCCCCTGTACTGATGACCGTAACACAGTCGAGTAACACGGTTGACTGTTTTGAAAGTGTTTTTGTGCTATTGATCCCTTATGTGTTGGAAAAATCCTATGAACAGACACTAGGGATTATCTCTGGAGAAGGAAGTCTTGTGTAAGGAGTGTGACTAAATTCAAATCAGACGTTACAGGGATTTTTAATGAAAAATGTGTCAGTCTGTATCACAGTGAATCATAAAATCCTACTTATGAAGCTCAACAATCACATTTTCTATATCAGTTGCACAGATTAATGACAACATTATTGCTAAGGGACATAAGCACTTTCAAACGTATGTTGTTTCAACTCTGTAGTATTTTCATATATGTTTGAAATGACATAGTATTTGTCTATAACACTGTTGACAAAATAATTAAGCAAATGTTCGCTTTCATTAGAGTATTTATCAAATGATTAAAGATTAAGCTTGGCAATTTGTTTGTTTGGAAACTTAAATATATACACTATATAAACATTTAGGTCATTTAGTTGAAAAAAAATACTGATAATTGACATTTAGCTTTTGCCAAAAGCGCAGGCGAATCGTAGAATCACTCTCATATGAGAAAAGGGAAATGTTTTGCCAAAGTATTCCTTTACTCTTTCATTTAGGCCTGCCACATATCACGTTAACAGATCGAGGGGTCCGTCATTGACATATTTTTTTGAAGGATGACTGAACATTCTGAAGGCTGGCCGTCATTTTGACGGTAGCCTACCCTAGTTTAAATAGGCTACACCCTTGATCAAATGTGCATTTCAATTCGTTATTATCTGCGCAGACCATGTTTTTTCTTAAATAGGCTAGTAGGCCTATCCTTCACCTTTCTCCCTCTCTCTCTGCTTGGCACGCAACTATTACACATCTGCAGAGCGCACGTCCCTGCACCCAAATAATTAATTAGAAATTAATGATGTCGGCACAACTGTTCGATTACAGAACCGTTTGTATACCTAGGACTATGCTACTACATTTCCCCACAATATGATTTAATGGAAAGCAGGGCGAAGTTATCCCTCTATCGCCTTTCATAAAAAGTTTTTTTTTCATATCACATCCTCAGGCTTCAAACTCCTTGCTGGAAACAAAAAGTAGGCGGGCCTATGTGAATAGCAGAAATAGTAACGCAGTGTTATATAAAAGTAACTATAATCTGACTATTAGTTTTGAAAAAGTAGTTGCGTTAGACTACTCGTTACTCAAAAACATAGTCCGACTACAGTATCGCGTTACTAAGTAACGCGTTACCGGCAACACTGCATACCAGCACCCCCTACCCAACAGCATCACGTTAAACATTATAAACACAGCACAGTCTAACATTAATACTAATAGTTTTCTGTATGTTATTATATGGATTGTGAAGTGAGCTTCCATTCACTTTAAATGGGCTTTCCCAACACCCCCTCCCAATTCCTTTACCAGAATAGGGAAATTACTGTTTGTGTGTTTGCGCCTGTGTGCGTGCGTGTGCGCCTGTGAGTGTACCCGTGTGTTGTGTGTGTGTGTGTATGTGTGTTTGTTTGTGTCTTGGGAGAAATGCTGTTATTTTGATTGACATGTTTGTGCGTCATGAGGGACTTTTGTGCTGCCTGGTGAATGTTTATTTTAATTGCTGTTACTGTGAAGGACTTTTTTTTGCACAAAATTCTTGACAGAACACAGCCAACCAAATAAAGAAACCGAGACAGGAAGCAACCCAACAAATAAATATATAAATAAGAAGAAAGCAAACAAATACATCAAGATACTTTTCTAGCTTTCAGCCAGGGAAGGCAGATCTGGCTTTGCCATTACAGCCAATTACAGCTGCATGTTTTCATCTGTGCGTGCGTGCGTGCATGCGTGCATGTGTGCTTGAGTGTGTGCGTGCTTCTACACATGCATTTTAGTGTGCATGCGTGTGTTGGTGGGTGAACAAGAACATGTTTGTTTGTGTGTGCGCGTGTGTGTGTGTGTGTGTGTGTGTGTGTGTGTGTGTGTGTGTGTGTGTGTCTCTGTGTGTGTCTCTGTGTGTGTGTGTGTGTGTGTGTGTGTGTGTGTGTGCGCGTGTGTGTGTTTTCTGGCACCTGAGGCACACGCACGTTCTTGAAATGTTGTTTGTAATTAAAGCTGTCAGATGAGGCTTGACTGGGATAGTTTATTTCCTACCACACACCTTTCCACATCACAAGGCTGACACCTGAGTCCAAAGCTGTGTGTATGTGTGCGTGTGCGTGTACACTTTTTGTGTTTACCTGTATGTATTCTCTCTCTCTCTCTCTCTCTCTCTCTCTCTCTCTCTCTCTCTCTCTCTCTCTCTCTCTCTCTCTCTCTCTCTCTCTCTCTCTCTCTCTCTCTCTCTCTCTCTCTCTCTCTCTCTCTCTCCCCCCATTCCCCCATATCAGGGTTGTGATCTTCCTGAGCAGAGTACGGTGCATGTGGTGCTGCCCCCTGTTGGTCGTGCGAGGCGTAGCCAGATGGTTCTCCAGCAGCGGTTGGGGAGGGGCATGGAGCGCCTCACCCGCCTGGACCTCAGCGCATCCCGGCTGCACACCAGCTCCACCGGCCTGGCTGTCATCCTGGAGGACCAGCAACAACACAGTCCGGACAGCTCACTCACACACACAGGTACACACACACTCACATGCACTCACTCCTCATTGAGGGATAGACCCCTTGCACCTCCCTTGACAACCGTCGTCAGGACGAACTCAGAGGACAATCGTGCTCCGAACTCTGAATGCAGGCCGTTGGAATAGCCAGATCAAGTTGGCCTACGTTTGCATACAGGACAATTTCCCCCTAAAAATTCAAATAATTTGATTATAGGAGGAAAAAAACATTATCTGCACTTGATAGTAGACTGATATTCTTCTGTAAGCTTCCGTTATAACGGTGCGTTTCAAACTTTCTCACCAAATGAATAGCCGTTAGAATAGCCAGATTACTGTAGATCAGTGGTCGGGAATTTCGTTTGTATACGTTGTATTCGTTGTAATTCCTCCCCTCAGAATTAAAATAATCAGATTCTAGAAAAAAAACAGTATCTGAACTAGACAGTACCGATACTCCTCTGTAGACTTCCGTTGTGCTTCAAACTTTCTCGCAAAGGACCACTGAACTGAATTGACGCGCTCGAGCTGTAGGCACTGCAAATCCATGTCCCTTGCTTTGTTAGACCCATAGCCTATACATGTCAATGCTGTCTTATTTTTTGATGAAATGTCAAGATAATGTTACAAATATGTTCATATTAATGTCCTAGTCATAAAAATAAGGATGGTGATTAGAAATAGCCCCACAGACTCTAGATTTTGCAGTGGTGGCGCCAACTGAGAAATGAGATAATGCTGGGAAAAATACAGCCTATCCACGCGTAAAATAAACAATGCGCAACGTTTACACCTTAATATTTGAATCTATACAAGGTCAGATTAAGAGTAGTCTACAGTGTGAAGTCAATGGCCAGTCTGTTGTGCATAGGCTACAAGTGTCAGATTTTAGATGGGCTTTTGGTGGAGCCCTATCTCACGCCTTTCGTAAAGTCTTCACGAAAAAAATAGAGTAATTTTCGTGGTGCATTCACGTTATTGCCCGCCTTTCGTAAAGTCTTCACGAAAATAATAGATTAATTTTCACGCTGCCTATTCTTAACTTTGATTAATTTTAAATTTAGTGAGTGGAATTCAATGAAGGTGTAGCCTATTAAAAGCTGAAAATAAAGAGAAGCCAAAACAAAAAGTGGGATGCAAAGGTTTCGGGTCTAGCCCATCATCAGTGTTCCCAGTGTTTAACGGATAGGCTGAACAGTCGGAGAACAACTCCCCGTGACCTGCGCTGACATGCGTTGCGTGTTGTTTTTAGTTAACTCATTGACGCCTAAGGTACCTGCAAAAAAGGGTGCTGAATGCCTAAGCCCTTTTTAAGAAAAGCTGCCCTCAGCCTATAACAAGGCCGACAGGCGGACAACAGATGCGTCCCTCTATGCCAGTTCCAACCTTTCCCCCCCCCAAACACCCCGCTGGCCTCCTCCTAACCTGTCAACGCCCCTGAGGATGTGCTTTTTGTTTATTGGTCATATTGCCCATGGAAACTCCAAATATTATGGCAGGCAGCGAAATGACGAGATGTTTTTTTGCAGTTTAGGCTATAATAAGCCCATCATGCTTGGATTTGGAAAAGAACCATCTAATTTCAAATTTCACATAGATCAAGTAGGCTACATAACAAATTACCAGACATTATTAGTAGGTTATTTATCAACCTTTAGTATCACGCCATTTCAGCATCATGTGCATGTGGGAAAGAATCTAAACATCGCCAAATAATAAATAAATAAAACCGTTTGGGTGAATCATGCGCTTATGGGTTCACCCTTTGGGTGAATTATGCGCTTAATTTTCAATGCCAGCTTTTCACCGTCAAGGCACAAAGCAGTGAGCTTCAGTGCCAGAGTTTACCAAATTCACACGACTGCAAACCAATTACGAATCAAAAGACGCGTTCTGTCCCGTGCTCTCTCTGAGCGCAAAGGAAAGCACCTGTGGGGTCCACGCGCCCGCCAGCAGAAAACGAATGAACCCCCCTTGCAATATGTCCGATAACATCAGTAACACACCGTAGGCTATGTCAAATGGCCCATCTGTCCACTTGTAGTTCTAGCACCATTTTTCAGTGCGCAGCGCACACTGACTACTCACTGAAACGTAGTGGCAGAATGTTCGCAAACTCGCTGGGAATATTAAAAGGGAGGCTCATACTAGTCTTCTGAGCCCGAGTTTGTGGACTGGAGAAAAGCGGAGGAAAATGAATGTTATGAAAGAAAAAAGCTAACCAAAGGTTACAGGTCCACGTTTAGAGGAAGAGCTGTATACTCATGAACGGCCATCCGGGTACTTTGCTCCTAAATGTGCGTTACGCCCCTTTATGGGAAAAAACAAACCGAATGTCTCATCAACTTACATGCTACATCGGCTTGTCTAAATGAACACAGTCCATGCTTCAGCCACGGCTGTTTGGCTGTATTATTTGAACAGCCGGCAACACAACACGTTTTCGGCATGTTGCGCGTGAACAACGCTAGTCTACAAGTCCGTATCTTTAATTTATTAAACCCCAACATCACCAATTGACTTGCATGGGTTGTTTTCCCCCACAAATGGGAGTGACGCACATGGAAAACGTCAGGCCGCTGCTGGTTGCCTGTCAACTAATTACGGTTCCATGTCGTTGAGCGTTATGCAATGCAAACGCCCCTTTACCCGAGCACAAATATCTGTGTCAAATACTGCCTGCTGACTTCTAAATTGTTCATTTCCGCGAGTTTCTGATGAACCAAAATAGCTGAGCACAACGCGACATTATCATACACAACAGTCCCCTTCACGTTTGACATCCTCATGAGCCGAAGTGTATCACAAGACCGTGAACATTAAGTGACACTCACAGTGGTGTTGGTGTGCTGTGGAGAAGGAACGAAGTTGCCTCCCACTGTCCAAACGCAAAATAATGCCGAAAATTGAATGCCCCCCTCAGTTGTCTCACAATGCAATCAGCTTAGCCTTGCCGGTTTGGTAACATGTCATATACGTTTTGTCATGCATTCGCCCCAGGCCAAAATGCCTCTCTGCCTCCGACTTGTGGACACAGGAAGGAACAATTGAAGGAATGCGTTTCAGACGGACGGACAGACAGACCCTCTTATAGAGATGCTGGGACGCATCTAAAAACCTAAATATCTCAGCCTCTGAAACACATAAAAACATGCAATAAGAAGGCATTTAAACGCTAAGACCCTCATCTTTCATTAAAATGTGTTCATTCATCTCAAACAAACAGAGATTTTTAACACATTCACTACCAAGTCACGTAAAAATACGTTTTGCCTCCCATGCGTTGGCTCCCAAACCGTAAAATTACGTTTTTACTTTTTTTATTGGATTCTGAATCTACACATTCTAATGCACATTTTAATGCACATTTTTGATGAACAGAACTGACATAGATCATGAAAACACCTACAAAGTCAAAACTCCAACAAAGTCAGGATCTGGATATTTCATCATCTGTGCATTTTATTACACACAATATTTGAGTTTTATTATAGCGAATCAAACCACTTCCTGATCACGTCACGTCACGTCTCCATTTACTTCCTAAACCTAGAGCATCAAAACAAGTGCCTTGCTAGCTAGCCTGTTCCTAAACATATGATGGAAGGATAAGGAGTTTTGCTGTCATCAAGATAGGTGTAAAATGGAAGGTTGTAATGAAAAACAGCATGCAACACAGCAGGAAGTAACCTAATTTTGGATGAGTACTTTGGCACGTCTACTTTTATCT
>NC_085880.1:29862765-29872765 GCF_034702125.1 Engraulis encrasicolus
TCTACTTCCACTTTTATTTTAATGCTTATTATAACATGATGCAATATGTCCACCTCAATCCACCTCTTCCATTATGAGGCAAATTTACACACATAAGTCTGAATGTGCCTAAATATAATATGCACATCTACATTTTGTGCATTAGGAATTCATTGTATGCCGATTTTATTGCGGTGCTTACATTATATCTTTGAATGGTGGAAAGGTGAAACGTGGATCAAAACAGTTTATCATATTGTGAGGAATTTACTTCCCAACCATTAGGCCTATCAACCTCCTCCTCTCCAGTGATTTGGCAGGACACACAATATCATGCACTGCATGGCACTTTGGCTGTAAATGCAACAAAAGCAAAGTATGGCGTTTTGCAATGATCAGTCCTATCTAATTCAGATGTCACATGGTTACATAAAATGCCCCACATTATCAAATCTCTATATTGAGTCAGGCCCACACACCCCTTCCTATCCTCCTGCCAGTCACCGAAGTGGGATGGGTGGTATTGAACAGGGCTTTAGTCCCACTGGTCCTGTATCTGCCACTTATACATGGGTTCTCATTGTTTATCAACACAATGTTATGAAGAGGGAAAAGACACTGGCAGCCAACCACGTGAGCTATTTTTTTTGGCAGACAGCGGTTTCCAACAATCAGAGGCTGAGTTGTGCGTTGCTAGGTTCGCAGTCAGGTTATAAACAAAATTTAGAACCCATGTATTCTCAAGGCACACAAAGACATCACAACTTGTGCTTGCCTCATCCAACACTGCATCTGCAAGAAGTGGCATGGAGTACATGGAGTCAAGCAGTTGCTGCAATTCAGCAACTCAAGGAGGGGTGATTAGGAATGGGTGAACTTAGTATACCAAGTAAACAATTTTGGTTAGAGTAGAGGAGGGTGACTGTATGTGCATATATATTTGGTATATATAGGCCTATAAACTGGTATCAGAAGTAGTGTGGAGTCAAGTCTCTTGGCGGAAATACGTAAGATGGTGCGCAAGGTTAATAGAAATGGGCACCCTTTCTCACAGCACATGAACACAATACTCAAAAAAGGACATTCCAAGTCAGCAAGGACATTCTGATTTTTGATACCTCCTCCTCGTATAACTTAACCCATTGTGTCCTGGAAACACAAATAGGTTTTTCAGGATCTTGAGATTTTAGCTGTTTTATTAACTATGTGGGTATGTTAGAGCTGAATGAACACATTACAATGCAAGGGGAGGGTATTGGCTTTAAATGTAACTCATTTCATGTTTGTATGTGCTTCAGAGGCTGAGACATTGCAGATTTAATAGGAAGAGGGCACCCTTTCCCAAAAAGGGCGTAGGACAAAATGGGTTAATTAGCAGTCCATTTTTGAGTATTGTGTTCATGTGCTGTGAGAAAGACAGGGAAGTGCCCATTTCTGTGCCTATAGGCACCTTAAACCTACCACTTGCTCTTCTGCCTGCCATTGGCTCTCTCTCTCCAGTTGAGCACCGTTATTGATACACTGCAGATGTACATTCCAGTATATTTTAACAAGGCCAATTTAAAGTCTATACTTGCACAATTCTACCAACAAGATAACAGACAGACTCTCTTTTCCTCCTGCTCCCCTGTTCAGCAGGGCTGGATCCCCACATGGCTGCATGCTGAGCCCCCATCTAAAGTCTATCCGTCCATGACTGCAGCATGGCCAGCAAAAGGGAGTGAAGGTGGCAGCCTGGTGTACAGAGACCGAGACAAATTTCTCTAGCTCTGAATGAAAAGAAAACCAAAGAGATCATTGCTGCCTTCAGGAGGCACACCTATAGCGAGAATAGACCTAGCCCTCTCTGAACTTCCCACTGTCACAGAGCTAAAACATTGTCTTGGACATTATCCTGGTTCTGAGTTCTTGGGTCTCTACAGATGTATCATTGGCACTACAGATGTATCATCAAAGTAAGGACCAAAGACTAAAACCACATTTCACACACATGGACTGTCTGACTGTTCATTACAATCTCTTGTTTCCCTGATCTCCTTCCATCCTCCGGTTGTTGTGAAATAATTGATACAGTGCAATGTGTTGAGCTGAATTCTTGCCGTACTACAGAACAAAGGCCAGCCTTGTAATTAATGGTTATAATTGTCACAGAGTGGCCATCTCAGCTAATTATATATTAATATATAAGCAAGACAATCTATGCAATAACTTTAGATGACTGATGTGCAATACCAGCCTGAGTATGTCCTTTGTGTATATATTCACACACACACACACACACACACACACACACACACACACACACACACACACACACACACACACACACACACACACACACACACACACACACACACACACACACACACACACACACACACACACACACACACACACACACACACAATGCCACTCCCTTATCTGTACACTCTATTCTATTCTATTCTATTCTATTCTATTCTATTCTATTCTATTCTATATATTATTCACATCAGTTTGCCTCTTGATCCCCTTTATAGGCCTAGATATACAGTGATCTGAGCACAGCAATTAAACCGGCAAACATGAAGTAATTCCCATTGTACAAAGGATACTATTAGAAAATATTCGATTTCAGACTCTTGTGGTCATTTATTTTTTATAGGTGAAGAGGTGTGGAAACATTGTGTGGTGGTTTGAGGTGGGAAAATTTTTCATGGTATAATGCATTAAACGTGTAATTGAAATAGGGAGAGATTTAAATACAAATGGTCAATTTATGGAAAAGATAATCTCCTGTTGCAAACATGAATTCAGTCTACACTGAAATAATTTACTTTGATATCTTTCTTAAATCTGAGTATGGAAATTAATTCTCCTTGTATGAAAACCTGATGCTACATAATGTAGGCCTACTTAAGAGTTTACCTTGTGTAATCAAAGAAATGTACACTGTAGACTGGTGATGGCGGCCATATTGGATTTCTTCATTTTGATGTACTATGGGAATTAAAGGCATTAAGCACCCTTCAAACCCCCTGAAAATGTTGTATATCAAACATGAACACTATCAAAGACAATATGTCCTTAAAGCAAAAATATGGGCAGTGAGAAGTGCATTTTTGGGGTCAAAAATCTGTGCTTTTTTATGGTGTCATCCCATGTTCTACTGCCCATAACTAAAGAATGGAAAAAGGTAGACACAAACTTCTTTTTTCAGGTGAAAGTAGACAGTCCAGTGCAGTTTTCTGTAGTATTTGTGTTCACAGAGACAAAGAGCATTTTTTTCTGTGGATCTTGAAAGATTAGTAAGAATGTTAAAAATCGTTGACAATATGAGGCTCTCTGCTTTTAAAATGGCTGCCAGCCAATGACATAAGCATTTTCCTCCAATCTGAGCTTAAATCTGATGACATAATGGCTTTCCCCATGTCTGAAAACATAAAAATAAGTGCTATTTTCAAATTCATACCTTATTTAGTCCAAAAGAAAAGTGATTGCAGGATTTTAACACGGTGGCGGCGGCCATATTGGATTTTGCCTGTTTTGAGACATTTTTGCGTCCGGCATACGGCAGATTTGGATTCAGCACCCTTGAATACCCCTAAATCAGTTGTATGCCGAAAATTAACATGATTTGCCTTCAGGACCTTAAATAAGCACCTTTTCAGAAATCCTGCCTAGACTATGCTTCTCAGGGCCGATACCGATACCCGATATGTTCACATTTTCATATTTAATATAATATATTGATATAATCTACTCCTCAGCGGTGAAGAGCATCTTAACAGGGTCCATCATCACTAGGGTGACCAGATTTGGTTTTGTAAAAAGGAGGACACTTTTTTTTGTGGGGGGTCATCGATGTATCTGTGTATCTACAGGTATGAAAGTATATATGGGTATGAGGTATGATAGTAGGCCTATAAAGTATCAACGCATCCAAAATGGTCATTTGTTTAAAAGCCACTCAAACTTTTTGGCATGCACATTCATTTGTCTACCATAAATGACAATTAAAATCTCTTCAGTTACGCCTATAGGCCTATCACATAATTTGTGTGATCATATGATGCAGAGCCTTTGTTACAATCCTAGATAGTAGGCCTAACACCTATATTGGAGTAGCTAAACGGCATAACAATGCAGCTCAATTTCATAGGCCTATTCTAATTTCTGCATTAGGTTTTTAAAAATAGATTCACTATCATGTAGGCCCAGCTCAGCCATCCCCCACAAAGATGAACAGCATTAGGCTATATAACATTGGAAACTAAATATAAAACATTTGTGGTTTTCAACTGAATTGATAATGAAGTTCTATTAGGCTACATTTTAGGCTTAATATGTTTATAAGACACCTCACAATTTACCCCTCCACTGTCATCCATTAGGCCTATTTATGCTATTTGTAGTGGCATGGTGCTCAGAGATTAGCAATGGGACACCATTAAGAGAGGAAGTGGAGTTTTACCTAGGCCTACCATTAATAAGATAACCCATACAGCGTTATCAATAACTGCAAAGGCAATAGACAGAAGAAGAAGCTGATGAAGAAGAAGCTCAATTTCTTAACTCAGGAATGAGTCCTTCTAGCTCCGAGAAATTGCTTTTGCAAATAACTCGGAAATGTCAGATCATGAAACAATTTTAGGCTAAGTCTTGTGACAAGGTGTAACAAAACTTGTACCTCCTTAAATGATGGATTTGGTGGTGTTACTAGGCATACTCCTGTGTTAGATTACCTTCATACCTGGCTTCACACGCGGGAATTTTTGTTCAACTCCACCGCGAACGTGCATTTGCGTTTCTATCGGCATTGCAGTCCGTCGAACCGGCGGACAGATGCACTTTCGCTTGTAAACATGGGGCGCACTGGCTAGTCCCCGAGGCTACTTCTTTCGGACACATGGTGCGAAGTGGCTAGATTTGACGAGAAGGGCGTGACTAATTTGTGAATGGTAGAGAGAAACCTGGAGTGGAGTCAAATGGAACGGAGTGAAAATTACAGTGCAGATGAATTAGGTCTATATTTCAGGCAGTCCAACAAAATCCCGGGCATTTCTGAAATTCCCCCCGGACATTTTTTTAGGTCTCAAAAGTAGGACATGTCCGGGCAAAACCGGACGTCTGGTCACCCTAAACATCACCTGGTACCGAAATGCCACAGTGCGTGAACAGAAAGAACTACAAAGAATAGGGCACTCTTGAGCGCAGTTACTAAGTAAGGTTAAAAGTAAAGGTTAAAAGTAGGCAGTAGGGATGCAAATGATTAATCGACTTTAGATGAAATGTCGAGCAAGAGGTTGCTCGATTAAAATGTATTAATCGTGATTAATCGCTGGAGGGCGCTAGAGACTGTTGAGTAGTTCTAGTTCTAGTCCTATTCAAATCCATGGTGCTCAGACTTTATCTATTAAATTGTCATTGCAGGCGCGGAGTGGTCGTTGGGAAATCGGGGACTTGTCCCGGTGGGCCGCGGCCGTGAAATGTAATAATGCGGCCGCACTGCGTTCTTAACCGGCCCTGAAGTTTAGAGATTATAGTTATAAGCACTGACTTCCCACTCTCACCTCCCTGTATTTCAATCTTACTGAGTAGCCAGTATTTATACCGTATACCAGACGGCAATACCTCACTGACGGTGTCCAACAGTAAATTGGCCACACCCCTTCTCTACTGATAATTTTCATACACCGTAGATCGCGGAGGTTTACTAGATCTTATTAGCACAGTTTCGTTTTCAGTATTTGAAGAACCTGTGATATTTAGATTGGTTACCAAAGGATGGAAATATTAATGAATTTTGATTTATTTTCCGATTTCCACACGACTGTTACAGTTTACAGTCTTTCCAGTCCAGATTCACTTGCTCTGTGGTTATTGACTTGGGTTATGAACAGACTCCACCAAGTGGTAAGGAAGAGAACTGCACCGACGCAAAACTGAACAGAAGGAATGGGTTTTGTTTTGATTTGTTAGACCTACCAGTATATCTCCTTATAGTCGAAATAATGTTATTATCATACATATATTTATATGTGGTACATTTAGGATGTAGCCTATGTCTGAAGAAATGGAACAAAATAATTACCACACAAGATTCTGTAACTGTGACCAGTGCTGGGTGTGTAGGCTAATAAGCTGTGGATTAAAGTAGAGTGATTGCAAGAAACAAAGACATTTGCTGCGACGAAGACAGCGTAGGTAGGTAGGTAAGGTAGGCCTACACCGTTTGGTTATACATTTTGTTGACTTATGGTTGTGGTTTGAAGTAGCTAAGTTTGGCTTATTTGCTGCATGGTGGGTTTATTGCACAATGTAGATAGACTTTTTGTAAGCTATAGGCTACTATACTTTATTTTGTAAGCCTACTCTTCTAAAAATCCCCACACTCAAAACTTTGTGCCCATGCTCATCCTGTCATGATATTTCAATTTCAAACTGTCAAAATGACAGTGGAGTGCACATTTGCATGGAACAGTAGCGTGATGTAGCCTAACCTAGTAGGCCTATGAATGCTTTGGACTGTGATGATGGCTCCAGTGGTGTAGTCTACTTTTTGAAGTGGGTATACTGTATATTTGAGCATTTTTTGATGTGTGTATAGTCTACTGTATATATTTGTGCTATTGTAAATAATGGATCAATCAATTTTAAGTGGGTATACTGTAATCCCTGAAATTTTGAAATGGGTGCGTATACCTGCGTTTTACTTAGACTACACCACTGGCTGTGCATTTCATCAAGGTGTAGGCTACAATTCTCCACTTCAGGTTGATATTTTGACAACACTAATGTCCACATGTAGTACGACTGCAGATTTCGTGGCTTTTGTCTTTTTGGTTAGGAAATCATGTTGTTCGCTTTGTTTTTTTTTGTTTGTTTGTTTGTTTTTTTTTGTTTTTTAAAAGAGGGCCGCCAAGGGGAAAATTCTCCCGGTGGGAAAAGGTGGGCCACTCCGCCCCTGCGTCATTGCAACTTCTAGAGTTCTTGTGGGGCTCTTGGAGATGTGTACTTGAATCTGTGATTATGTCAAGCCCACTGGCGTAAGTTGTTACTGTTTGAATTATGAGAAAAACGATCTTTCAAGACAGGCAAATGTCACTGCAAGCAGCATTTTACTGTAGCTTGCTAGGTTAACTTAGTGTGCTAACTAGCAAAATCACAAACGTAGTCATTTCAAATTGTGAGCTGTAATTTTAATCACTAGGCCTAACACCCTGTCAGATATCAAGACTAGTATTAGCTGAACTGGGCATGGTAATATATGACCATGCATGAAGAGGAGCACCATCTGTTCAATTTCAGGTGAATCCATGTTAGCTGTAAGTGTTGTTGTCATAGCTCCATTCATTCTCAATGGAGCCTGTTAGCTTATTAGTTCTCCTTACAGACACAGGAAATAGCGTTTTTTTGTTCAGAAACAAACTTTGTTAACATTGCTATCCATTATGGACAACAACACACTACCCAAAATATAGCATTTCTTTATTTTGAAACGTATAAAATTAAAATGCTTGTGGTTGATCATGCTGGCTGACACACCTATATGCAGACAAGTCCTGAGTCTGATCACGTTTCACTCAACGTTGTCTGTCATATCTCAGGCAAGGCGACATAGAGGGGGCGTGGGGCTACTAGTTCACTCCTGGGTAAAACCAAGCAATGCCCCCCCAAAGGTGGTGTCGAGATGCCATAGAAAGCACGTCTGCTTTCTTTTCCTAATGCATAATTACTTGAGGAATATATGATATAATATAACATAATACAATAAAATACAATATGGGCTTAATGATCATAATATAATTTAGTATAGCAATATATATACTTTTTGAACTCAGTGTCTTGACTATTTAGCTGATATATTAAAAGGCCCTATGAAATTCAGGTGAAAAAACGCCACTTATCAATTAATCGAAAGTCGATCGATAACACTATCAACTAATGATTAATGAATTAATCGATAATTTGCATCCCTAGTAGGCAGTTTTAGCGATCTCAGTTCATGTTCCACTCATAGTGTCTGTCATGTGATAAGAGACGGCAAGTCACAGCAATACACAGGCAGAGAGACAGGATAAGATAATACCAGAGACGGTGTATTATGAATTAAAAGAATATTTGATAATACTCCTGGAATCTCTGTCACAGGCTTGTTTCGCCTACCAGGCCTGAATGAAAATATAAAGTAAAAGTCACTACTCGGCTTGAACGCAGTTCCCACATTTTCATTAAATTAACCGATATTTTAATCGGGAAAACATTATAGCGGGCCGATATAAAAAAAGCCCATATCGGCCGATATTTTAGTGGACCGATATATATCGTGCATCTCTAGTATGTTACGCCACATATTGCTTTAAGAAACTGTGATGGACTGACCTTTCATCAAGAGGTTGTTTCTGAAAAACAGAGTTGTAGGCTAGAGTGCATAATATAGGAAGGTAAGCATTTATCTTTAATAGATATGCAAGCAAATAATCATACATGGAACCCCTCTATCAGGCATAGAAGGGCTGCGATCGTCGTACCACACTGATTCTTGAGAAAGCGGCTAAAACATGTCTCTGCAATAAACTGCCAATTCTGTTGAAAATAAACTACATTTTCATGAACGAAATGAATCCAGGTAAAGACACAGGGGTCTGTTACATAAATGTACAGTCGTTTGAAATATTTAAGTGTAATTTTATTACTTTTCATGACTATAAACCTGCCCACACCCTGTAAAAACAGCTGTCCCAAGGACAGACATCATCATTTCAATTGACTTAAAATGTAAAAATCACTGATATTATTGAATAATATCACCATGATGTGAAAGTCCATATTGAAGTGGTTCTGCAGATATGCACATAGTGCGTGTAAAGCAATATTTACTACTATTTTCTGATTGCTCAAAGTGTGTCCAGCATATTAGTCACCACCGTCAGATTTTTTTAAAAAGACAATAAAATCAGGTATGCGCAAGGTCATTGTCAATACTTAGGACCCCTTTTCAAACCTTTAGATCTACTGAGTACTTCACCATCACTGAAGCTCCTGTAAGTTTACTAATTTCTCCTCAATTTGATAATTTGTTTGGACACTGGTACTGTCCCAACCATAAACTGTCAACACCGTTGGGGGTTTTAATAGTATTATTGTTACATTAATGTTAATTATATATACTTTTTCAGAAGCGTCATGAAGCCCCTAAGAAACAGAGCGGAAACGAAGTGGCTAATGTGAGCAAAAAATGCACAATATGTAAAAGAGTGTTTTTTTGTCTCACACCGTCAGATGTCACCACCGTCAGATTTTGTTCCGCTCATCATCTTGTTCCATATTTTACTAAATTGTGCTGGTTAATGAAACATTACCAGACATGTTAGTAATAATTGTGACCCAAACTTATACTCCAGCCTCCACTGAGGTGCATTTGGAGGTTTTTTTGTCACAAAACCTGACGGTGGTGACATCTGATGTAGTTCACAAAAAGCATGTGTTTTACATGTTTTTGACAAGTTTTAAGAATATGCTTCCAATAAGTATCTACAATTATGTTGAATTGTAAAAGTAATTCACTTAAATACAGTAAACTTATTTTTTTACTTCTAATTCTGTCTGACTCTGGTGACAAAACCAAGAAAGAGCCCATTTTATGAAAAATGTAAAACATGGGGAGCTTGGCCAATACATTCACTGCACAGCCAAGACCTTCATCTATGATAATACACCTCTATATTTTGGATTTGAACAACTTAAAACCTGTTTATGCCACATTTTCAATAATCTAGGCCTATTTCCTAGAGTATCTAACAAATGAAGAAAAAACACATGCACAAACATACTGTGCACACACAAAAATAAAGTGTTTATGCTAGATGTCATTGACTTGAGAGGGCTATTTATTTTGCTAAATGTAGGTAATAATTATGTCACTTTCACCACCCTCGGATTACTGTCACCACCGTCAATTCTTAAGTCATCATCGTAAGAAGGAGTTTTGGACATTTTAAATGAATGTGCTTACAAAATGTTCCTTTGTAGTTGTTGA
>NC_085880.1:29877765-29880265 GCF_034702125.1 Engraulis encrasicolus
AGCATAGCCAGCGGACATAGAGGAGATACTGTATACTATCGTTTGGCAGAGTAAACGTCGGTTCAGCTAGAAGAACTACCAAACAGAAGCACAACCAAAAGTCTCTTAATTTTGTTGCCAAACGTTGCTGCCGACCAATTTGTCGAATCGAAACCGTCGTGGGAAACACGTGTTAATTAATGTAACCTCCAATGGAAAGACTGGCTGTCTCAAAGGAAAGATCAGCTGTCGCTTGTCGCGAGGAAGGGGAAGCCCCTTAGCAGCGAACCAAAGCGAAGCTGTCACGAAATCCCCTCAAAATGTACCATATAGGCTACCAATTAAAAAGTCAGAGGTTTTCATCTAGGTGGCGCATTACACTGCAATAGTAGCCTATGCAATCATTACAGTAGGCTAGACTACGGTGCAAACTCGTAATGTTTAGATGTGGATGTGGATGTATCACACAAGTTTTTTTTTCTCCCAGATAAGAGCCACTTGCTAACTGAACAATCCGCGAGTGGTACCCAGGCATGTTTTAACTGAACACAAACCCGAACGCAAAGATATAGGCCTGACAGAGCATCGACATTATTACAGTGCTTTAGGGAAATGGCCATAACAGTGCTTTAGGAAAATGCGACTATATCATTTTAGTGTTTGCTAGATTGCTTGCCCTGTTGTTGTCAGACTGTCGAAACTTTGAGTGCTGGTTGGTGCACTTGCTACGTAGCATTATTGTGAACACTTTAAAAAAAACACCAAGTGGTCCTCGCCGCGCCATGCAAGACTTTTGTTTCGCGAATGCAGTTGGGTGATTTATTTCCCCATGTTTTAACTATAGAATAAGATAGGCGAAAGTTAGGTTGGTGCGCTGTGCTCTGTTTGCTTAGCTTAGGCCTACATGATTGCACAAGTCCATGATCGCTATGCAACAATTACAAAAAGCGATTATAACACTGACATTACAAAAATAAATAACGTTGCCAACCTTCTCTTCAGTGCGTTAATCCATGCCGGGCAGTTTATCCGTGCAATCTGAAGCAAGTGTTGACGCCGACTTCCTCATTTTTTTAAGACAGTAGCCCATCATCAAACTCAAAAATTATTGGCCACCGTTTTCCCCTTTTGGCACACAACCAGAAGCATCTGACTGAAATGACAAGTTCCGAAGACCTCCGATTCCTGCGTGCATGCAGAGGCGATTCTAGGCTCAGTAGGGGGGCCAAGCGAAAATTAAAAAGTAAGAACACTTGTAACAAATCGCCACTAGTGTTCCCCAGCCAGCTACAGTCTTGGGGGGCCCAAGCTGCCTGTCTAGCCTGGTGACAAGATATACATATGCGCCTCTGCTTGCCTACGGATGGCGAAATGCGTCAAAAGTACAATTGATCGTCTCAAAATATCGTTTCATATTTTCCAATCTCACGCAGTCCGGGGCCCCCTCTAGTGGCGGGGCCCGGTGCTACAGCACCGGTTGCACCATAGGATAACGCGGCCCTGATGGAGATAAGCGGAGACTTGAATGGCACTCTCCTTACTGTGCACATGCTTAACGTATTTATGACGGCTCTCAGCAGCATATTTATGCTTATTTGCCTATGATGTGAATGAAAATATTTTGGTAAGGGTAGAGAAGATGAATGTTCGTTTATCAAAATACCCGGGTATGTATAAATAGGCCCTTAGTCTCTAGTGAAAAGAACACTGCTGCCTAGAATTCGCCTTTGGCTAAGCCCCGCCCTCTTTAGTTACAGTTGCTAGGTCGGACAGATAAACTTTCAATGCTGAGATATCAACGTGATTTATGCAGTGACTGCAAATCGCAGCAGTTATTCACTCATAATAAATAAAAAACGCATTCATAGTATTGTGAATATAAGTATTTATTTTCTGAACGGTCATGCGATGCATCACAGCTGTTATGGGCTCTTCTATGGGTATCGATAGGCATTGTAACAGCACCATGGTAAGCTGAGCTCGCATATCTTTTGAGCCCTGACTCAAACTTGCTAGACGAAAACAAAATCACACAACTTAATGGCTGTAGTCATCTTCAAAGCTACCACAGCAATGTGTAACATTAACGTTTGGCGTTTATATCTTCAGTAGCTTAACAAAGTCACGTCCATCAGCTGCTAGTCAAAACACTCCTGCCGTGACCGATAGTTAACTTTGCTAGCGGTGTTTCTTCATTAATTAGGTGAGAAATCCAAAATCCTACTCTGAAACAGGTTCATGGTTTGCTTACTGAAAAGGGACATGAATGAGATGGTGTCATGATCGGAGCACACAAAGTATGTTTTTGATCCGTGTGCTTTCTTGTCGAGTGTGAGGCTGCCGAGACCCTTCAAGGCAGACTATCCAGCAAGTAATATTAGTCCGGTTTTAGGGAAAGAGGAAAGTGATTACCACCTGTTACATCGCAGGGAAACTTGCACATTTGTCACAAATACCCCAGGCACATATTCCAATCATATTTTAATAATAATACGACCGTATCTCGCTAACTACTTGAAAA
>NC_085880.1:29897765-29902765 GCF_034702125.1 Engraulis encrasicolus
ATACAGCTTCCCCTTGGTCAATTATGTCCGTAGCCTATTTCATGATAATTGCTGGCATGCAGGACTAATTACAGAATTCCTACTTGGTCTTGAGTTGTGCCCAATAGCCACCGTTGCTCTTTTTTCCTAATCTGGAATACCGTTAGGTTGTTTTCCTGTCATTATTTCCATGCTTTATTGGTTAGTATCCAGAATCGTGACAGGAAAAACTACACCAGTAATACAATTGTTCATTGAGCATAGCTCTTGGCTTCAGAGCATGACTCAAGTCTGATTTCTTCTCAAGCAAATGCTTGCGTGATATTTACTTAGCTGACATGTCTTGTAATACTTGAGGAGAAGGCACGCATTCTGGCGCACATCCCCTTGCATTTCGTGTGACAAGAACAAGTTGCAAGACGCACAAGCATTGAAGGCTGCCCACACAGATAACAAATGTTGACAAGCGTCGTCTGACAGAGAGCAAAATAAACAATTTCACTGTCACTGTCGTGACAAAACATCTCTGCTAGGCTCATTTATGCCGAAATAAAAATACATGTAAATGATCGCAGAGGCACGGGTGATTCTCCGTAGCACACGCCCTTCAAGGTCCGACACCCAACAGAGCTAGGGCTGGCCTGGGATAAAAAGCAGGGCCGGGCATTTTCAGCGGAGACCTGTCCACCAGGACAGAGAGACAGTGAAGGACATGACAACATTTAAGTCAACTGATGTCCGCTGTTTTGACTCCAAAAAGCCAAAATTAGAGGCCTCTGTAGTGGCCTGACTCTCTCTCTCTCTCTCTCTCTCTCTCTCTCTCTCTCTCTCTCTCTCTCTCTCTCTCTCTCTCTCTCTCTCTCTCTCTCTAGGTCGTCCTCAGATGAGCCTTCCATCGTTGCTTCCAATCATCCCAATTCTCCATAATACATCTTTTCAGTTTGCTGGTACTATGGGCTCCCGCGTCTTTCTTGAGTACGTCCACATATGTTAGTGTGGGACGTCCTCTTAACGTTCCCCCAGCAACAGTTTGCTGGCTGGCAGTTCTTGGTGCCTTTGGTAATGATCTGCAAGTCTCATTCTCCTTACAGCAATCTTCTCGCACACCCTTGGTACTCACTCATACAGGGTTTTGCTGGTTATATGTGCACTATTCCTGATGTTAAGCACTGCACGAAGCATCCTGGGGTAGCACCCATCAAGGGACTTCTCTAGAGTTGGCTTAAGGGTCCAGCATTTACTTCCATAAAGGAGAATGGACTCCACTTTCGCGTAGAAGAAGCTAAGTGTGATTTGACGGGGGAGATTGGAGTTCCATACACTGGCCATACCGTTCAGGGCCCTCCATGCAAGTGCCTTCCTCACTTTTAGATCTGGCCTGACGACTGATACAATTTAGGGGAGGGCCAGGTCAAAATCATCAACAGTCTACCGGGCAAATGCCCTGTAGGCTCTGCCCTATGGCCAATCCAGCCATGGAGAGTGCAAAGAAAGAGACATGTGCGCTGCAGATCAATATAGCAGCTTATTACTTGACAACACTCGTTGCTCATTGGTCAGTTTTAATCTTTATGTCTACCTCAACTCCCATTATATGCTTGCACAATGTTTTGGACTTTTTTTCCTTCAACTTTCATCTGTCTTAATGTCTGTGTTTATGTGTGTGTGAACATTCATTATGTGTATTTTGTTGAATCCTCTCCTCTGTATGCCCTCGTCTCTGCTCTCCTTTCCTCTGCTCTCGTTTCCTCTCCTCTGCTCTCCTGTCCTCTCATCTGCTCTCCTCTCATCTGCTCTCATCTACTCTGCTCTTTTCTGTTCTGCTCTCCTTTCCTCTCCTCCCATCTGGTCTCATCTGCTCTCCTCTCCTGTTGTGTTTGCGGGCTCTTTCGGTCTTTTTAAGTCTCCTGGGCTTTGAAGTGAAGCCGATTGCCGATTGGCTCTCACTCTGGTGATCTCCATGGAAACGCTTGGAGTTGGTCCACAAAAGTACCCGGCAGGGAGAGACCGCTCTACGACTTTACACAGTCAGGTGTTGTGTATGCGCATGCGTGCGTGTGTGCATTTGCTCTTCCATGGTTGTGTATTGTGTATCTCTCAGTCTCTCTCTCTCTCTCTCTCTCTCTCTCTCTCTCTCTCTCTCTCTCTCTCTCTCTCTCTCTCTCTCTCTCTCTCTCTCTCTCTCTCTCTCTCTCTCTCTCTCTCTCTCTCTGCTTCAGTATGTGTATGTGTTTGTGTGCCTGTGTGTCTGTGTCTGTGCCTGTGTGTTTGAATGATACGTGCTTTGTAAAAACCTCTAATAAGCTAATATGTCAGTCAAGTCCCATGAGCCAAAGTATGCAAGCGCGCATGAACGTGTCTGCATGTGTTCCACTCTCCTAAACATTGTTGTGATTGTGCGTGTGTGTGTGTGTGTGTGTGTGTGTGTGTGTGTGTGTGTGTGTGTGCGTGCGTGTGCGTGCGTACGTGCGTGCGTGCATGCGTGCGTGTGTTTAAGAGAGTACTAAAATAATCTCATTTAGTGGCTGGCTGTGACAGTGAAGTTTAGTAATCCCAAAAGGTCTCTCTTCATCCTCCTTTGCTCTCTTCTCTTCTCTTCTTTTCTCTCCTCCCCTCCTCTATGCGCCCCCTTCTCCTTCTCCTTTCACACGTCTCTCTCTCTCTCTCTCTCTCTCTCTCTCTCTCTCTCTCTCTCTCTCTCTCTCTCTCTCTCTCTCTCTCTCTCTCTCTCTCTCTCTCTCTCCTCACCCTCTCTGCTTCTCTCCATCTCTCTACCTCCCTTGCGTCGTCCTTCAACACTCTTCACTTCTGTTCTGTTTACCTCCTCTCACCATCATTGAAGTTCAACGCGTTTGTGTGTGTGTGTGTGTGTGTGTGTGTGTGTGTGTGTGTGTGTGTGTGTGTGTGTGTGTGTGTGTGTGTGTGTGTGTGTGTGTGTGTGTGTGTGTGTGTGTGTGTGTGTGTGTGTGTGTGTGCGTGCGTGCGTGCGTGCGTGCGTGCGTGCGTGCGTGCGTGCGTGCGTGCGTGCGTGCGTGCGTGCGTGCGTTTTAAGGACTAGTGAAAATACTGGTATGTGAAGGGTGTCTCCATGAACATTTCTAGTTCTTTTTTGCTGTGTATTTGGATCTGTGTGTGTGTTTATGCAGTCAATCATTGTGTGTTTTGGGGACCTGTGTGTGTGAGAGAGAAGAAGAGAGAAAGAGAGTGTGTGTGAGAGAGGAAGAGCGGGAGGGAGGAATAGAGGGAGGGAGAGTTGAATTGATGTTATTAAATATGGTGGATAAATACTAAATCCCAAATGCAAGGATAAAGATAGGTTGCTGCATGACAGGTCACTTTCCTTTCAAGAACCTAAAGCAAATATATCGAGGGAATTGACATTTTCTTAAAGGGAGCCTCCGAATCCAAAACATTCTACAATATATCTAGACCCATTTTAAATACATCCTCTCTGGTGTGTTTCTCCATTACACACACATTCTCTCTCTCTCTCTCTCTCTCTCTCTCTCTCTCTCTCTCTCTCTCTCTCTCTCTCTCTCTCCTCTCTCTCTCTCTCTCTCTCTCTCTCTCTCTCTCTCTCTCTCTCTCTCTCTCTCTCTCTCTCTCGCTCTCTCTGCTTGTCAGCCATGTATGTTAAGGTGTGTGTGTAGAGCAGGTTATCTGCTCACCTCTGTGCCTGTGCCTCTTTATCACACTTTCCCAGCACCACTAAGCCTTGTCTAAACTGCCTCTGTACACACACACACACACACACACACACACACACACACACACACACACACACACACACACACACACACACACACACACACACACACACACACACACACACACTGAGAGACACACACACACACACACACACACTCTGAGAGAGAGAGAGAGAGAGAGAGAGAGAGAGAGAGAGAGAGAGAGAGAGAGAGAGAGAGCGTGTGTGTGTGTGTGTGTGTGTGTGTGTGTGTGTGTGTGTGCGTGCGTGCGCGTGTGTAGGCTCCCTCACTATTTCTGGACCTTTTCAACATTTTTGCAGGTGTGCACGTGTAGTTTAAGCTTTATCAACAGGTAAACATCTGGCGAGATGATCTGAGGAACACACATACTCTCTCTCTCTCTCTCTCTCTCTCTCTCTCTCTCTCTCTCTCTCTCTCTCTCTCTCAAACTAATTCATCTGGAGTCTTTCGGTTTTCTTTAAACACAGTGACACTGGAAGGAGATGTGTGTGCTATGCATGTGTCGGCAGTGTGTGTGTGCGAGTGTGCGTGTGCGCATGTGATCGTCTGTACTTGATAGAATTCTTTCAATTGCTTAGTCGTGCTTCAGTCCTTTAGCCTGGCTCTCGCAAGGCCACACATTCTTTTACCAACATCCTGTGAATGTGCACTCGTACACGCACACAAACACACATGCACACACACACACACACACACACACACACACACACACACACACACACACACACACACACACACACACACACACACACACACACACACACACACACACACACACACACACACACACACACACACGCATGCAATGCTGCATCCTTTAATTTGATCATTTGAGGCTTTCGGTGTGGGATTCATACAGGGGATTGTGTGACTTTAGGGTATTTTTGGCAGCCTGGGTGAAAAAATGTCAGGTGACGTTGTTTTGGGGGGAGAGTGGTTCTTGTTATGGAAGGGGGGGTGGAGGAAACCTGGCATGTTTTATTCATTTTCCTGTTGCATGATGGGTAATGTCAGTGGGTGCAGATAGTGCATTGGCTTAGGGTGGGTGGAGTGAGGGTGGGGGTGGGGCTGAGCGCTGTTGGTTTCACTCCATAAATAAGCATCTTTGTGAGCCTGTCGGTGTTTGATTGAGCTTTCAAATGCTAATTCAGACGTGCGGTCTCCCTGCTATGCAATCAGAGCTTTATGTGTGTGAGTGAGTGAGTGAGATTTTTCTTCTTCCCCTGACTTCCCTTTTTCCTCCCTGAAAGCGAAGAATTCAACATCTCGCCCTTGAGCATACAGAGAGGAGAG
>NC_085880.1:29912765-29935265 GCF_034702125.1 Engraulis encrasicolus
CAAAAAAATGTGTACTTAAGTGTACTTTAAATATATTTAATTTTCTGAAAGTATATTTTAAGTACACTCTATTTATCAAGTACAGTACTTAAGTATGGTATTTAAAAATATACTTATAGTTTAGTGTATTTTAAATATATTTTAAAATAATTTGTATTATTAAAGTTATGTACTTAAATATAGTTTTATAAAAATATACTGTTAGTGTATTGTATTTTAAATGTATTTTAAGTATATTTGTATTTTAAAAGTAATGTGCTAAGTGTAGTATTGTCAAATATACTATTAGTGTATTATATTTTAAGTGTATTTCAAGTATATTTGTATTTTAAAAGTAATGTGCTAAAGTGTAGCATTATAAAGTATACTATTAGTGTATTACACTTTAAGTGTATTTTAAGTATCTTTGTATTTTAAAAGTTATATACTTAAGTGTAGTATTATAAAATACACTATTAGTGTATTGTATTTAAATTTATTGTAAGTACATTTGTATTTTAAAAGTAATGTGCTTAAGTGTAGTATTGTCAAATATACTATTATATATTGTATTTTAAGTCTATTTTAAGTACATTTGTATTTTAAAAGTAATGTGCTAAAGTGTAGCATTATACAGTGTACTATTAGTGTATTATATTTTAAGTGTATTTTAAGTATCTTTGTATTTTAAAAGTTATGTACTTAAGTGTGGTACTGTTAAATATACTATTAGTATATTCAATTTTAAGTCTATTTTAAGTACATTTGTATTTTAAAAGTAATGTGTTAAAGTATAGTATTATAAAATACACTATTAGTGTATTGTATTTAAGTGTATTTTAAGTGTATTTGTATTTTGAAAGTAATGTGCTAAAGTGTGTGGTATTAGAAAAATATACTATTAGTGTATTGCATTTTAAGTGTATTTTAAGTTATTTTGTATTTCTAAAGTAATGTGCTAAATGTGTGTATATTAAAAAATCTATACTATTAGTGTATTGTAATTTAAGTGTAGTTTAAGTGTATTTGTATTTTTAAAGTAATGTGCTAAAGTTTGGTATTAGAAAGAATATTTGAAACGTACTTTAAGTTAAGTATGATTTTAGTATATTAAGTACACTTGTACAAAGTTTGATTTTATTACCAAAAAGTCAACTTAAAATGTGTTAAAGCTCTACTTAATTATATTATTATATTGTATTTAAGTATACTATAAGTTGTCCCAAAATAACACAACTTAAGTATGTACTTCTGCAGCATGCTATAAAGTGCTTTCTTATGACCTTGAATTAGATTTGTAGCATACTTCAAATAGTTACACTTAACCACATGTTAAAGTACACATTAAACATCTTTTAAAGTGAATTAGTAAGTATATTTAAAATGTACTTACAGTTAAGTATGATTTTAGCATATTAAGTACACTTCTGCAAAGATTGATTTTAGTACCAAAACGTCAGCTTAAAATGTGTTAAAGCTCTACTTAATCATACTTCAAGTGTATTTAAGTATACTATAAGTTGTCCCAAAATAACATTCTTTAAATACACACTTTTGAAGTATATTTTAAATACAAAAATACATACTTATTAAGTATATTAAGTACACTTTTTTTCACCTGGGTACTTTTTTTAACCATCATTTTAGTGTATTTTAACCTAGGCTTATTTATTCATTATGCTTTGTAACATTAAATAACCTTCCACCTTCCATTTTGTTAATGTATTTTCATGGTAAAAAACACCATATTGAAGAGCACAAACAGGTCTTAAAAAGGCATGTAAGGCCTTACCTATTACACTTTTAAGCACAATACTGAAGTATGTACTTAAGTTGTGTTATTAGTGTATTAAGTGCACTTTAAGTGTACTTTTTGGTGCACAAATTAAACATGTAAAAGTGTCTTTAATTCGATAAAAGCATACCACCACCAATGATTTCTAAGTATTATTATTAAATATATAAAAGTATACTTAAAGTGTACTACTCAAGACTATTACTTCAAGAACGTAATTGTGCCTGTTGAAGAACAGGTAGTTGTGGTCTAGTGGTTAGAGTGCAGGTCTGTGGTTCAGTGAGTTGTGGGTTCAAATCCTGGTTGAGGCAGTGGTTGTTGTCTGAAGTGAAGGTGAAAGGAAGGTTCATGTGAATGGCTGATGGTTGTGAACAAGACAATGTACAATGGAAATGAGCAATTCGAGATTATATTAATGTTTTTTTCATATACTTTTGAAATATATTTAAAGTGTACTTAAAATAAATATATTTGAAATGTGCTTAAAGTAAAATCTACTTGTAGTATACTTAAAATACATTTAGAGTCAATACACTTAAAATGTACTTAAAGACCTTGAAATAGATTTGTAGTATACTTAAAATACACTAAACTGCATGCTAAAGTACAAAATAAACATATTTTAAAGTGAATTAGTAAGTATGTTTGAAATGTACTTAAGTTAAGTATGATTTTAGTATATTAAGTACACTTGTACAAAGTTTGATTTTAGTACAAAAAAGTCAACTTAAAATGTGATTAAGCTCTACTTAATATATTTCAAGTGTATTTAAGTATACTATAAGTTGTCCCAAAATAACACAACTTAAGTATGTACTTCTGCAGTATACTATAAAGTACTTTCTCATGACATTGAAATAGATTTCTAATGTACTTAAAATGCACTTATCCGCATGCTAAATTTCACATTAAACACATTTTAATGTGACTTGGTTAGTATACTTATAATGTACTAAAAGTTAAATATATTTTTAGTATATTAAGTACACTTGTACAAAGTTTAATTTTAGTACACAAAAGTGAACTTAAAATGTGATTAAGCTCTACTTAATTATATTTCAAGTGTATTTAAGTATACTATAAGTTGTCCCAAAATAACACAACTTAAGTATGTACTTCTGCAGTATACTATAAAGTACTTTCTCGTGACGTTAAAATAGATTTCTAATGTACTTAAAATGCACTTATCCGCATGCTAAAGTACACATTAAGAACATTATAAGTATACTAACCAAGTCACTTTAAAATGTGTTTAAAGTTAAATATATTTTTAGTATATTAAGTACACTTATACAAAGTTTAATTTTAGTACAAAAAAGTCAACTTAAAATGTGTTTAAGCTCTACTTAATTATATTTCAAGTACATTTAAGTATACTATAAGTTGTCCCAAAATAACATTCTTTAAATACACACTTTTGAAGTACACTTTAAATACAATAAAACGTACTTATTAAGTATATATTAAGTACACTTTTTTTTTACTTGGGTAGTCTATCGCAAATTACATTGTGACTGAAAAACTTGAGATTCTACATAGACCTACACAAAACAAGAAAAAAACTTCCCTTGAAAGAACAGGCAACACGCACAACACAGCGTGTCTGCGAGGAAAGCTTTGTAACACTGTCATAGATTGTAGAATTCCCTGCACAGACTCATTGAGTTTCACACCGTCCACTCTCCCTCTGTTTGGTGTTGCAGCGACTACAAACTAATGACCTGGCTGCCCATAAGGCTACAACTTTAAAAACAATACCGTTGATGATTGTTTTGGAAACGTTTAGTTGTTGCGTGCTGACAGGCTGTAACTCAAAATAGCGAACATGGCGAGACTGACACGTCATTCGCAAATTACAAGCGTCATGTAAACGGCGCATGGATCGGAAAATCAGATCATTGTTGATGCAGATATGATTATAAATGGTGAAAATGAAGGAGGGAATTCCAAAAGGTTAAAGACAAGTAAAGATGCCTTATTTTGGTGCAGCAGCTGTGCAGAGCCAGCACCTAGGCTACATGCAGGCAGCGCCAGGTGTAAAGGCAAAATGGTTGCGTGAGGAATTTAATATCTCTGGATCGGTTTTTTGATCGGCATGTTTTTCCGATCACCGATCAGGCTATTTTTGGCCATTATCGGCCGATCATGATCGGCTGCCGAGCAATCGGAGCACCTCTAATCACAATATAACACGATGAGTCAACTTCCAACAGGGGAGGGGAGTGACAACTTAGACAACCCATAGTCTCTGTGTGCCTGCCGGTTCATCTGTCCCTTGATGTTAACATATTTTCCAGCTGAAACTGGTAGATTCTCTCTCTCTCTCTCTCTCTCTCTCTCTCTCTCTCTCTCTCTCTCTCTCTCTCTCTCTCTCTCTCTCTATCTCTCTCTCTCTCTCTCTCTCTCTCTCTCTCTCTCTCACTCACTCACTCACTCACTCACTCACTCACTCACTCACTCACTCAAGGCAAGGCAAGTTTATTTATATAGCGCATTTCATACACAGGTGCAACTCAATGTGCTTCACAAAGTTAACAAATGTAAATGAAAGGAAAACAGGGAAATGAATTAAAGTAAAAAAAAACATTTAAAACATTAAGATAAAACATAAGGTAAAAATAATAATAAAATAAAACATAAATAAACATAAAACCTTGAAAAACATACGCAGTCTTCAGATTTTAACTGTTCGACGACAGAGGAGTCTGGCCTCCTTTTTTCCGTTTACCTGATAGGGTCTAGAATTGTTAGGGTTTTGTCTTCTCTTATTTTACCGTCTTTTCATTCAATAATTTAAGAAAGCATCTGAGAACAGCTTTGTCTTGAGTCTAGATTTAAAGCTATCAATAGTGGGTGCATTTTTTACGTCATCCGGAAGCTGGTTCCAAAGCTTTGAAGCATAGAAGCTAAAGGCTGCCTCTCCACACTTTGTTTTGACTTTTGGAATCACCAGCAAATTCTTCTCCGTTGACCTTAGTGACCTGGTCGGTGCATACAGCTGAAACATATCCAGTAGATATGTGGGTCCCATTCCATTTAATGATTTAAATACAAGTAGCATTGCCTTAAAATCAATTCTGTAGCTTACTGGGAGCCAATGCAGCGATCTTAAAATTGGAGTAATGTGGTCAAACTTCCTTGTCTTTGTAAGAACCCTTGCAGCCGCATTTTGTACCAGTTGAAGCTGTTTAATGGTCTTATTTGGGAGGCCAGTAAACAGACTGTTACAGTAATCGACTTTACTAGAAATGAAGGCATGTATTAGCTTCTCCAGATCATGTTTAGACATCAGGCCCCTAAATTTAGAGACGTTTTTTATGTGATAAAATGCAGACTTAGTAATAGCTTTCATGTGACTGTTGAAATTTAGGTCACTGTCAATGAGGACCCCAAGATTTTTAACTGTTTCCCTTGGTTTCAGTCCCTTCGTTTCAAGGATAGTAGCAATCTTTTGTCTCCTCTCTTTTCCCAAATTTAATTACTTCAGTTTTTTCTGTGTTCAGCTGGAGGAAATTGTGGGACATCCATTTGTTAATTTGGTCCATGCAATGATAGAGTGATTCAAGGGGGGTGTAGTCATTGGGGGACATAGATAAGTAGAGCTGGGTATCATCCGCATAGCTATGGTAATTTATGGAGTTATTCTCGATAATGTGTCCCAGTGGCAACATATACAGATTGAACAGTAGTGGTCCCAGAATGGAGCCCTGGGGGACCCCACAATCCAGAGACATTGGTGATGAAGTATGTCTTCCAATGGCAACAAAAAAACTTCTTTGTTGTAAGTACGATTTTAACCAGTCGATCACTATGCCCGTAAAGCCAACCCAGTGTTCCAGTCTATGTAGTAGTATAGAATGATTAACTGTGTCGAAAGCCGCACTTAAATCAAGTAGTACCAAGACGGATGATTTGCCAGCATCAGAATTCAATCTTATGTCATTCATAACTTTGAGCCGTTTCAGTGCTGTGGTAGGCACGGAAACCAGATTGAAACTTATCAAAATAGCTATTAGACATTAAAAAGGCAGTTAATTGGTTAAAAACAATTTTCTCTATTATTTTACCCATAAATGGTAGATTGGATATGGGCCTATAGTTGTTTAGTACCAGTGCATCCAGGTTGTTCTTTTTCAGTAAGGGTTTCACAACTGCTTCTTTCAGACAGCCTGGGAATATGCCTGTTTGTAGTGAGATGTTGATGATCTGAAGTACATCTGGTGATATTAGGTGTAAGATGGATTTGAAGAAGACTGTTGGTAGAATATCTAAGTCAGATGTAGAGGAGCTAAGACTTTGTACCGTTCTATTAAGAATGTCCACATCAACTAAATTAAAATTTCTCATGAGGTTAGGATTTAACTTCACCGTAACAAGTTGGTCCGAATCTTGGGTCGGTTGCACATGTGTGAGTATGTTTGTACGTATTTTTTCAATCTTACCTTTGAAAAAGGATGCAAACTCATTGCATTTGCTGACTGAGAGGAACTCTCTTGATTTGGGGGCCTTGCTAGCTTTTCCACAGTGCCAAACAGAACGCGTGCATTATTAATATTTCTGTTAATTATGTCAGAGAAAAAAGATTGTCTAGCTTTAGAAATTTCTTGGTTGTATTTCGAGAGTGTGTGTTTATAGATTTGGTACTGGACTTCAAGTTTGGATTTACGCTACTGTCTTTCAGCCCTCCTGCATTCTTGCTTTAGCAATATAACTGTGGGATTCATTCTCCAAGGGGCTTTTTTATGTCCCACTGTTTTGATTTTTTCGGGGGCAATAACATCCATAATATGGGTCATCCTTGCATTAAAATTAACCATGAGATCATCAGCATTCTCTGAAGTTTGACTTTGGATCTCTGAAAGTGCTTGCTGAAAGAGTGAGGCTGTCTCACAGTTGATTATACGTTTTTTGACTGTAACAGATTCCCTTTGAACATGAGGGTACATAGAAACATCCGAAAATATGCAGTAATGGTCAGAAAAGCCATAGTCTTTGACACTAGCACAAGCATTGAAGCCTTTTGTTATTATTAGGTCTAGAGTGTGACCTTGGTTGTGTGTTGGTCCTGTTACATGCTGTGTAAGGCTAAAAATGTCAATAAGACTTAAAAATTCCTTAGCATAGACATTCTCTAAGTCGTTCACGTGAAAATTGAAGTCGCCTGTTATAAAAAGGCTTTCATAGTCCACACAAACATTCGACAACAGCTCACCAAATTCCTCTAAGAAGAGTGGTGCAGAAAGTCTTGGAGGTCTGTAGATAGTTAATAACAGTATGTCGGAAGAACATTTTAGAACTGCAGCTAAGTATTCCAAAGATGAAAATTTACCTAGTGCTGTCTTTTGACATTGAAACAGTGCCTTGAAAATAATTGCTATCCCCCCTCCCTGTTTATTCTGCCTTTCTGTACTAATGAAATGAAAGTGTGGCGGGGTTGCTTCTATAAGTGTGATAGAACTAGTGGATTTTTCCAGCCATGTTTCAGTTAAAAATAAAAAATCAAGGTTGTGGGTACAGATAAACTCATTGACAATAAAAGGCTTGTTCCTTAGAGACCTGGCATTCTGTAAAGCTAATTTAACATTGAGCATTGGAGGCATTTCCACTGTGGTATCCTGAGTGAGTTTTTCACTCACTCACTCACTCACTCACTCACTCACTCACTCACTCACTCACTCACTCACTCACTCACTCACTCACTCACTCACTCACTCACTCACTCACACACACACACACACACACACACACACACACACACACACACACACACACACACACACACACACACACACACACACACACACACACACACACACGTACATTAAACTAGTGTGTGTGTGTGTGTGTGTGTGTGTGTGTGTGTGTGTGTGTGTGTGTGTGTGTGTGTGTGTGTGTGTGTGTGTGTGTGTGTGTGTGTGAGAGAGAGTACCCATTTGTACCTGTGTGTGTGTGACAGTGAAGTAACGCTGTCCAGAAAGTTCTAGCCATTTCCCATCCCTCCCGTGGCTCTGCTGTCATTAAACTTCATAATTGAGTTGTGCAGATAGGACCCCCATTTTGACAGCAGCAGTCTGCCCTTGACGACCTTCTGCTTACACCTGTGTTTACTTGGCAACACTTCTTGTGTTCCGGTGGTACCTCCACCAACCCCCCACCCCCTTTTGACCCGGCGTCTCTGTGACACCAAGGTAGGGATAGGTGGAACCAGATGTAAACACATAATCACCACGGCAACAGATGAGATGCAATTAGCTGCTCATCTGCATGTTGTTGCTAATGAAGCTGTCGATTGGAGATTAGCGCTCTGGGTGTTGAGAGTGGGGGTGCTGGGGGTGGTGTGTGTGTGTGTGTGTGTGTACGCTTGTGTGTGAGTGTGTGTAGTAGAGTGTTTGCGTGTGTGTGTGTGTGTGTGTGTGTGTGCGTGTGCGTGTGCGTGTGCGTGTGCGTGTGCGTGTGTGTGTGTGTGTGTGTGTGTGTGTGTGTGTGCGTGTGTGTGTGTGTGTGTGTGTGTGTGTGTGTGTGTGTGTGTTGTCTTGATTGGAGATTAGAGTGCAGTTGAGCTCACATTAACACCAAGTGATTACATGTTTGCAAACAGGAACATCATCATCACAAGAAAAGCAACAAGAGAGAGAAAGAGACGGAGATAGAGATGAGGGAGCGTGGGATATGGGAGAGACACTACTCTTTAACAAGAAATATGTCACGACTGTAGCTGTATCCTGTTTTGTGTGGCAACTTCCCACCGTGTGTGTGTGTCTGTTTGTGTCAGTGTGTGAGAGAGGGAGAGGGAGAGGGAGGGGAGAGAGAGAGACAGAGAGACAGAGAGACAGACAGACAGACAGACAGACAGAGGAGACAGAGACAGAGTGTGTCTGTGTCTGTGTGTGCATGTCAGTGTGAGGGTGTGTGTCAGTGTAACAGTGTGTGCATGTGCCTGCGTGCATGTGTATCTACTTGTGGATCTCCTATCTGTTTCTGTTTTGCAGTGACCATTCTTACATCAGAAAACCTCTGTGTGCTTGCGTGTGTGGGTGTGCGTGTGAGCGTTTGTGTGTGCGTATGTGTACTTGTTATACCACTATTGTGAGGAGCACAACCTGACATTTCACCTTTGCTGTGAGGACATCTGTGGTCGTGAGTTGTTGTTCTGTTGTTAATGAAAAAATGAAAGTGCAAAAACATTTGTTTACTGACAGGTCGGGATTAGGGATTGTTTTGGACAGGACACAGGGCACATTCACTAGTTTTGAATGCTCATAAAAATATATTAGAGCCAATGGAAGGTCCTCAGAAGGATGGGTGTGTGTGTGTGTGTGTGTGTGCGTGTGTGTGTGTGTGTGTGTGTGTGTGCGTGTGTGTGCGCGTGTGTGTGCGCGTGTGTGTGCGCGTGTGTGTGTGTGTGTGTGTGTGTGTGTGTGTGTGTGTGCACGCGCGTGTGTGCGCGTGCATGTGTGCGCGTGCGTGTGTGCGCGTGCGTGTGTGCGTGTGCGTGTGCGTGCGCGTGTGTGCGTGTGCGTGTGCGTGTGTGTGTGCGTGTGCGTGTGCGTCTGTGTGTGTTTGTGCGTGTATGTGTGTGTATGTGTATGTGTATGTGTGTGTGTATGTTTATGTGTATGTGTGAGTGTGTGAGTATACACCTTCATCTACTTGACACCAAACCTGAAGAGATACAGGATGCGTCATCACATCACAGGAGCGAGGCTTTCATTGAATATCAATGAAACACCTTTAGATCTCTCACTCTTTCTCACGCTCCACCTCTCCTCCTCTCCTCTCCTCCTCCTCCCTCCTCTCCTCCAGTTTCCTGTCTTGTTTTGCTCTGTCATGTGTGTGTGTGTGTGTGTGTGTGTGTGTGTGTGTGTGTGTGTGTGTGTGTGTGTGTGTGTGTGTGTGTGTGTGTGTGTGTGGGTTCACTAATCATATGATATGGTAATTAATTACACTTTTCCTGTATTTTTTCCTGTATTCATTTTGATTTGCAGTTTGGAGGTAGAGGCGAGAGAGAGGGAGAGACAGAGAGAAAGAGAAAGAGAGACTTATACATTCTAGCTGCTAGTGAATTGGTACGTTTACATGAGGCATTTAAATCCGATTTAACTCACTTTAAATCTCATTAAAACTTAATTCCACTTTAAAAACATCATGTAAACACTTACCGAACAGGATTTAAGTTTATTCCGATTTAAACTTAAGTCCGATTAAAGTGGGTGGTTTATTCCTCTTTTAAATCCGATTAAACACATTCCTCTGTCATGTAACCTTTTAATCAGAATTACAATAAATCCGGTCGTTCCACGCATGCTCGTTGACCACACGATGGCGCCAAGAGCCCGTGCTCTTTGTCAGTGAGAAAAAGATGGCGGCACTTCCTGTTGATTTTCACATGAAAGTTTTGCTTAATTTAAAGTCCCTAAGCGACTATAAATGTTGTGGCTTCCATATATTGATGTAAAAGTGCCCCACGAAGTAATTAAGCACAACAAAGTTACTCCACATCACCCTTTCACCAGTTCGTTTTTCTAAGCTAGGAGGGTGCTAACTAGCATTTGAAAGAACCAGACCCAAAGGGGATTTTACCAGCCTTGAGTCCACTGAGGGAATTCATTTTCGGGCTGAAGATAAGCTTGTGTCCCAGTAGTTCCCCGGAGGTTTGGCGACCACGCCCCCACGCCTTATTTGGCTCACTCAGCACGTGCGTCCTCAGTCCAATCGCAATGCTTTATTTTCCCCAGACGTTTAATCGCATTTAAGTGAAATTGCCATGTATACAGGTCGCAAAATAACTCTTAATCCGATCTACTTAAATCTGATCTATTAGATCCGATTCAAAAACATCATGTACACGTAGCAAATGAGAATAGTTGAGAGTAATTAGAGTAGATACTGAGTGGAATATGGGAGAAACAGAACACCTGTCCTAACCTGTCCGCTCTCTTCTTCATCTGAGATAGAGGAAGCAGAGGAAAGAGAGGGAGAAGGGGAGGAGAAAGAATTGAGAGAGAGAGAGCAAGAGAGAGAGAGAGAGAGAGAGAGAGAGAGAGAGAGAGAGAGATGAGGAGAGAGAGAGAGAGAGAGAGAGAGAGAGAGAGAGAGAGAGAGAGAGAGAGAGAGAGAGAGAGAAAAGGGGGGGGGGGGGGAGATGGAAGGAGTGGGAGCTGAAAGGAGAGGTGGATTGAATGTCACATTGAGGAAGGAGAGGAGGCACATGGAGAAGGGAGAGAGAGTGTAGCTGCCAGGGATTATCAGCTGCTCTCCTCCTTTTCTGGAGCAGAGGAGCGAGGAAGCAGTTAAAAGAAGGAGTGGTAGAGAGAGGAGGAGGAGATGTTAAGAGGGGGGGCAGGAAATGGAGAGAAAAACATGTAAGTTAAGAGAAAGATGAAAATGGTCTGTGTACACAGTAAATTCTGCAGTGTTCATTTAACACTTAGAGAGTTGATTTGACATCATTTGGACTTAAATGAACTCCTTAAGTATGGAATTAACACCATAACATTTACTGTGTAGCAAAGGGGAGTGGAGTTGTCCTGCTGGGACTCAAAACCGGAGCTTCTGAGGTACCATACTGGGACTCGGTGCCCAGTACACTGACCAAAGAGCCAGGCTCAATGGCATGACAGTCAGGGCCCACTCACAACCCTAGTGTAATGTTCCCGTAAATAATGGCCTTTCCAACAACTGCTGGTCCAAGTTCATGTGGTTTATTTCTCTTCAATATATATTACATAAATCTGGTACCACCGTAAGGAATTGGTAGCACTTACGGGTTCATTAGGCTCTGACTGCTCTTAGAATCTTGAAATCATAACAGCGGCAACAAACATAACAATAGAATCATAGAACCAAACAATAGAACAAATCAATTATAGAACCACTGACTACTGGGTTCTTTACACCTAGTGATGGCCTCTTTATCAAACTCTGTAATAGGGGGTGATCTGTGTTAACGCACCATACCATAAAGTGGGCTGCATGGCCATGGGGACTTGGGTTCAAATCTGGACTGGCTCATTTCCCAACCCTAACCCATCTCTCTCTCCCACTCACTTTTTGTAGGGAAGTCATGGGTAAGCGGTTAGGGCCCCCATACTCAAATAGCGGCCCGCGGGCCACTTGTGGCCCGCGGGGCATCTATTTGTGGCCCTCGAATAATTTTGAAAAATTTAAAAAAAAAATAAAAAAAAAAAATTTTTTTTTTTTTTTTGGTCCGATCGCGCTGCCGGCTCTTATTTTGAAATCGCGCCACAGACGCTGGGAAGATGCGTGCCGTGTCTCCGCCCCCTCAATCAGTTTCTCCCTGCTGGCTCCAAACAGAAGTGACTATGAGGGTGCCAGAGGCTGTTGTGAGGTAGACTACAGAAGGGAAGGACGGTAGAACTTGTAAATAAATTATTTACAAAGTTCTCTTTGCCTCGTTTTTGAAAGTAATGGTCCACATTTCATTGCATACAGTGTGTTAGGACTTCGAATTGGTTTAGCACTAGCTGTAGCTAGTTGCTAACACAAATGAAGGCAAATTATGTTTGAGCTCTGCTGGCAGCTAACTAGGGGTAGCCTACTTAAAAACGAATTGCTTGATTAACTTTTCACACTTTTAAACAGTCCCCAAATAGTTCGTTTGGAAAGCTAAGCCCCTCATAAGATTTCAAACAAAGTTATGAGCAACTTGATGATTTATTATTGGCTGTTGCATTTAATCAACATGGCATCAATGTGCCATTTTCTTGTTGGCAAAACCTGGTGTCCTCCTATCTACGTGTCCTCTTTGTTGGGTCCATTATTGCCTCTGATTCTCATTATGCATGTGAGAGCTGCATAAACAAAGTCATAATAAGCAACATTTGTTTGAAAAGTGTTATGTTCAGGCTTATTGGTTTTCTCACTAAGAAATAAATGTTTAAAAAAATACTGAAGGGTGGGTGGCAATGACAGCAAGGCAGGCACCTCACCCCACAGTGCTCCAGAAAAATGCAGGCCCTTTATGAGAGAAATGTTCTCCCATCCTGTCACTGGAAACTATCTATATCTGCTGTGGGTGTGAGTGCGTGTGTTTTGTGATAACAAAGGCCTTATCATTTTTATTTATTTTTTTATTTTTTTTTTTTGGTGGGGGTCTTGTCAGCCCGGCCCGGCCCTTTATTGGGAGGAATTTTGAAAAACTGGCCCTCGGGGACTTTTAATTGAGTACCCCTGGGTTAGGGCATCGGACTTGTAGCTCAAAGGTTGCCGGTTCGACTCCCGACCCGCCAGGTTGGTGGGGGAGTAGTTAACCAGTGCTCTCCCCCATCCTCCTCTATGACTGAGGAACCCTGAGCATGATACAGTCCTGCCACTTGGAGCGCTATTGGGGGCTGCCCCTTTGCACGAGTGAGGCAGTTTGCACTTGTGTTGTGGAGTGCTTTGTCACAATGACAATGGGAGCCTGAGTTTCCCAGTTGGGCTTTCACTTCACTTCACTTCCCTTCACAGCCCATCAACATCTCATCAAAAATAAAAAAGTAAAAAATAATAGTTAAAAAAAATAGTAATAAATGCGCTGTAATGAAAACATATGGCTTTATAAACTAAGCTGGGCAAATCATTTGAAAACAAAACAAAACAAGCAAAATTCCCATCGCATACCGGCCTGCCGGACACTCCAGTACCATCTGCCATCCACCACTTGTTTCAAACAGCAGCCCCCATAAGGGCCCTGGAGGTAGACGAGACAAGTGTTGCGCGTCACAAATATGATTTCGGCCTGCTCGGATGTCTCACTGCCTGCTGTGTTTATCAGACAGTGTCATACAGCACATGATGTATTCAAACTGAGCAGAAACTCTGAATTTTGTATTTTTTGTCTTTTGTCATTCGTGACTCGTGCCTTTTTTCCCACGTTTTTTAGGTTGTCATAGAAACCGTGTTATGTTCTGGTCTATTTCTGATCTGATTCTGGTAGCAGAAGTGGACCTGGAACATTGTGTCCGTCAATAGTCATCAGCTCTTCACTTTAACTGCTAAACAAGACATTGTCAGTAAAAAAATATATTATGCTAGAGTTTTGGCTCAGTTACCTTAAAGCAGTGGTTCTCAAACTTTTCCCATCATTCCCCCCTTCGGAGGGTCTGAATGCTTCCGAGCCCCCCCAACCCAAGCAACAGCAGTACTCGTGCAGACTGATTTTACGCTGCGCTGTGCAGAATCAAAGGAAAGGTGACTGGTGAGATAAAACAAAGGGGGACTGCAGTGGAATGCAGATATGTGTTAATTTCCTGTATGATAAATAATAAAGTTTATAATTATGTGTATAATGCTGGCGAGACAGGAAATCATTTCCTTGGGGGGAAAAAACGCCCAAATCAGATGTCACAAGCCCCCCCTGCAATGCCTCCGCGCTCCCCCAGGGGGGCTTGCGCCCCACTTTGAGAAACACTGCCTTAAAGTGTTTTTCATCGATATGACAGATGATAGACCTGTGCACATTAACCCATTTTAGCCTGAGCCCTTTTTGGGAAAAGGTGCCCTCTCCCTATTAAAACCTAAATATCTCAGCCTCGGAAGCAAATAAAAACATGAAATCAGTTGCATTTAAAAGCTAGAACCTTCATTTTGCACTAGTGTGTGTTCATTCAGCTCTAACATACCCACATTTTTAATAAAACAGAAGAACCTGAATGTAGTGTATATGTCGCTCTAGGACACCTTGGGTTAATTATTTATTTTGTCGCCTGAGCCGTCCAGCATGCAGATAATGTGCTGACAACTTTCTTTTCTGAGCACTGACACTCGTGGCCTCATTTTAAAAGATTGTCCTTTGTGCCAAATCAGTGGGAGATGACATAGTGCCATTAATCTTGTTATAATGAACAATGGCCTGTCTCCACCTGCTTGCAGCCTCTCACCTCTCCACGCCTCCTAATATGCCTACTTTATTCCTCTTAAGTCTGCCAAGCCACCATCTCCACGGCCCTGGGTCCAGCAGTTTAGCATACACAACCTATGAAGTTTTCAAAGTGTTTGGCTCCACTTCCACGTTGTAAAAGAAGTTGGGGGGGAAGCAAAAAAGCATTTCATATTGTCTTCAATCACACAGCCCATAGCCTCTTCCCCCCCCCCCCCCTCTCTCACACACGCACGCACACACACACACACACACACACACACACACACACACACACACACACACACACACACACACACACACACACACACACACACACACACACACACACACACACACACACACACACACACGCAATGGACAAGCCTCAGTTGTTTATCATCTGTGTGCTTCTGTAGACTGTTAAAGTGACCTCCAAAAACCTTTTAACGAGGATATCAACCCAAACTGATGTTGACCACTCCATCGTCTCAATCTCCTCAGCTGTGGGTGTGCATTCACGCACGCACCCACGTAACTGTATGCACATATGTGTACACATGAGTGTGTGGATGCGTGTGTGAGTGTGTGGATGCATGTGTACGTATGTGTGTCCATGGTGTGTGCGTTCATGCAATTTAGATGCCGCATATAATAGTGTTTGAAAGTTTTCCACCCTGTTGCGCACACACACACACACACACACACACACACACACACACACACACACACACACACACACACACACACACACACACACACACACACACACACACACACACACACACACACACACACACACACACACACAATCATCCCTATGATCAAACTGACTACCAGAGACAATCACTCAGAGAAAGTGTGTGTGTGTGTGTGTGCTTGCGCGTGTGCGTGCATGTGTGTGTGTGTGTTTGAGTGTTTGAAAGATAGAACGAGAGAGATAGACAGGCAGATAGACAAACAGGCAGATCAAATGACAGACAAGCAGACAGACAGAAGGCAAAGGAGGTCTTGCCAAAACCCAAAACCCAAAACCCACTCCTCTCCTTTAGTCAAGTTTTCCATCCCGGGCAGTAGAAGATAAAATATAGGTTTGTGTGCGGGTGTGTGTGTGTGTGTGTGTGTGTGTGTTTGTGTTTGTGTTTGTGTTTGTGTGTGTGTGTGTGTGTGTGTGTGTGTGTGTGTGTGTGTGTGTGTGTGTGTGTGTGTGTGTGTGAGAGAGAGAGAGAGAGAGAGAGAGAGAGAGAGGAGAGAGAGAGAGGAGAGAGAGAGAGAGAGAGAGAGAGAGAGAGAGAGAGAGAGAGAGAGAGAGAGAGAGAGAGAGAGAGAGAGAGAGAGAGAGAGAGAGAGAGAGAGAGAATGCACATGTGTGTGTGTGTGTGTGTGTCGTGTGTGTGTGTGTGTGTGTGTGTGCTCGCGCGTGTGTGCGCGTGCGTGCATGCGTGCGTCCGTCCGTGATAACAGTTATCTGTCAGTCTTCCACAACAGCAGGAAATGAGAGGAGAGGGAATCACTGAGCTCCATCTATGACAGTGTCTCTAATGAGACATATAGCATGCACACACACGCACGCACGCACGCACGCACGCACGCAAGCAAGCAATCACGTACGCACGAAACACTTGTTTGGATTCAATTCTACAAATTCTTGTCATCTCTAAACCGTTTGTGTGTGTAATGTGTAGTGTTATGTGTGGTGTACGTATGTATTACAATATATTTGACTTAATGTAATACTGTATCACACGTCTGAGTAATAATAGGTGAAAAGTGTGTTCTATTCGATATCCTATATATAAATCAATAACTAAAACAGTTCTGGAGATCGTGTAGTAGGAGCGCCATCTGGTGGTTGTAATAGTAAGTGCACTGCTATGGTGGGAAAGAGCTTGCCTGATTTTCATAGACTTCAGATTATGTACCGCAATTCTGGTCTGGCCAGGACTATAGCGATTACTATTTCCAAATGGCCTGGTTAACCCGCCTCCCTCGGCTTTCTACTGGTTGAGGACTGTGCCGAAGAGGCAGGAAATGAGTGGGGAGAGAGAGGGGAAGGGTCAACAAAGGAGCTTGGATTGGAATTGAACCTGGGTCACCAGCATAGTGGAGTGGCACCTTAGGTCATTGAGTCACCCCGCACTCCCCCTCCACACCCTCTCCCATGACTTTATTTTAACTGTTCATTCTGTGTGTGTGTGTGTGTGCGTGTGTGTGTGTGTGTGTGTGTGTGTGTGTGTGTGTGTGTGTGTGTGTGTGTGTGTGTGTGTGTGTGTGTGTGTGTGTGCTTGTGTATGTGTGATTGTGCTTGTGTGTGTGCGTGTGTTCAGTTTGTGTTCTGTCGTGAGTGTAAGGAGGAATATCACGAGGGTTCATGTCGACAACGCTTCACTGCAGGATCTTCAAACACAGCTCAGGTAATTAAGATTCTTCATTTGTCTCATTCGCACTCTTCTACAGTCCTGAAACTCACTATTTAACACACTGACTAACACACTCGGACACTCTTTCAACCGTATAAACTCATTCTTACACTGTGTTCCGAATTGTTATGCAAATTACATTTTTTCTCGAATTTCCAAATATACACTGACAGACATGCTAATGCTTCTAATTTACAAAATGACCATTTTCAGGTCTTCACAACACCTCGTAGCTTTGTTCTCTCTTTTGCACAATAATTTGGAACAGTGCATTTTAAGTTTTTTATTAAAATCATCATCATTGAAAGGTTCGTTCAAAAACATTTGATTTATACTCTAACGGTAGATGACTTGAAATTTATGATGACTGTCATTTATATCGTCCATTTAGAAAATTCTGTGAAAAATGTCATTTGCATAATAATTTGGAACACAGTGCACTACACACAGTTCCCAACACTTTTATACCCATTCAAATGGTCAACACCCTTACTAACAGGCAACATTACTGACACTATTTATTAGCAGCAAGACTTTGTTTTGGTGCTTGAAAATATTTGAACACATTGCAAGCACCAAGAAGAAGTCCAGTTCCTTGCAATTACCAGTACTCACTTCAGTTAACCTGGATGAGGAGGAACCTTTAGAGCAGTGATTCTCAAAGTGTGGTCCGGGGACCACTTGTGGTCCGCGACAGAGCTCAGGTGGTCCGCGAGGGGATCTCTACTTGTCCAAGACAAGCTAGCAGTATACTATATTTGTAACATTATTACAAAGCTAAACATAGCTGAAGTATTATTTTCACCACAACAGGATGGGCTTGTGATGTGAATAATAAGTGGTATCATTAGCAGTGTCAAATAAGCAGCCCTTAACTGTCAATTCAGTTGGCAGGTGGTCCCTGGACATTTTTGGGGGGACAAAGAGGTCCTCTGTCTGAGATAGGTTGAGAAACACTGCTTTAGAGACATTTTCAGACACTGCCAAGACACGCTCTCACTTCACTTCTCAGACACTCTTTCAAACACTTGAACTCACTCTTACACACACAGAGTCTCCATTAAGACTCTCGCACATTCATATACTCACTCAAGTACACTCTCAGACTCTTACTGCACCTGGACTCTCTCACACTCTCCTACTTACATATTTAGGCACTGATTGGTCCAATTAAGCTCACTTAATCATAATTGTGGTGGTAGTGATATTGATGTTGATGATGAGGATGATGACAATGTTCATTGTCAGAGTTCTGTGGTAGATGAGATGTATTTGATGTTAATGATGGTGATGTAGTAACAACAATGATGGTGGTGGTGGTGGTGATGTTAATGATGAGGATAATCGTGATGGTGTTGATGTTCATTCTCCTTCGTCAGGGGTGTGTGGTTGATGAGGATTAAGATGGTGATGATGATGATGGTGATGTTCATTGCTCTTCGTCAGGGGTATGTGGTGGATGAGGAGGCGGCTCTTCGTGCCCGCTGGGATCAGGCCTCTCAGCAGACCATAGATGAGACCACACGGCCCTGTCCCAAATGCAAAGTCCCCGTCGAGAAAAGCGGTACGCCCACTCCTTACACTGTGCTGCACATAATAGATTCAGTATTGTGTCTGTATGTACAATATCTGTATAGGCCTGTATAGCCTAGAAGTAGAGTAGTAGCTATTTTGTTCATCCTGACAAGAAGGCGGAAGCAGTGAACACGCACGCGCGCACGCACGCACGCACGCACGCACGCACGCGCTCACACACACACACACACACACACACACACACACACACACACACACACACACACACACACACACCACATTACACAACACACACACACACACACACACACACACACACACACACACACACTCTGTCTCTCTCTCTGTCTCTCTGTCTCTCTCTCTCTATCTCTCTCTCTGTCTCTCTTTCTGTCTCTCTCTCTGTCTCTCTTTCTGTCTCTCTCTCTCTCTCTCTCTCCTTCTCTCTCATTTATCTCATGGTCTCTCTGTGTTTCCTCCGCAGGTGGCTGTATGCACATGGTGTGTCCGCGTGCCCAGTGCAAGTTTGAGTGGTGCTGGCTCTGCCGGGTGGAGTGGAACAGGGAGTGCATGGGGAACCACTGGTTTGGATGACATGAGTCACTCACACCATGGAAACAGGCAGGCAGACAAGCAGACAGAGACAGACACACACAAGGGGAAAGCAGACAGACAGACACTAGGGGGGAACAGACAGACACTAGGCTGGAAATCAACAATGCACAAAAATATGAATATGTGCAAAGGTCCTTTGTAACGCACAGTTTGAAATACACGTACACACTTAAGTGAAAGTCAACAAACAATAATTCTCAGGTCAGAATCCCTTAAATTCACCTCACAGAAAGCATACTGTACATTCATGATTGCAGAATTTCACCCAACAACACAAAAACAATGGAAATGAGCCCATGTGACAATCGCTCACAGTTCGGTTACAGTTGTAGGCTGCATTGCATCTCACACAGATGATTTTGTTTTTGTGTATTTATAAAGGGATTTATTTATTAAAGTCCTTTAAGGCAGCTCACAGCAACACCACACACACACACACACACACACACACACACACACACACACACACACACACACACACACACACACACACACACACACACACACACACACACACACACACACACACACACACACACACACACACACACACACACACACACACACACACACACAGAATTATGAATGAGAAAAGTGTGCCATTGTATTATGTGCAGTAAGTCCTGTATCAAGAGGAAATACCAATCATGTTTTAAAGACTATCTGTATGCCTTGGTGTTAAATGTATGTACTACATTCACTACGCACATGAAATAAATATTTTAATTTCCTTACTTTCTTATCTGTTTCTGCTTCCTTTCTACTTCCATCTGTGTGTGCGTGCGTGTGTGTGTGCATATGCATGTGTTTAAGTTTGTTTGTCTAGATCAGGGGTGTCAAGCTCAAATTGACGTATGGCCAAAATCAAAATCTGCAACGAAGTCGCGGGCCGAACTAAAAAAATTATATTACAAAATGGACTAAAATTGTTCATGTATGCACTTCATACTCATAGTTAACTTTTGCATAAACTCTTTCCCATCATATTTGTCAGTTAAAATGTATCTGCACATCCTGTGACACAGCAAATTTCATGTTCAAGTCATGTTACGCTATACATTAATGGTGTATGTGGGCCAACTGTAATACATCATTTGAAATGATCTCGCGGGCTGAATGAAATGGCTCTGCGGGCCAAGTTTGCCCCCCCCCCCCGGACTTGAGTTTGACATCCCTGGTCTAGATGTATAGAGGTTCAGTAGTTTGCTGTGACATTACAGAACAAGTCACACAGGACCCACTTTATTGGACAAGTTTGTTTCTATTGTATGAGATTCATATTTTAAAATATATTGTTGTGCTTTTCTTGCATTTAATGGACAGGACAGTTTGAGAGGTGACAGAAAAGCAACGGGAGAGGGAGACGGGGAAGGATCAGGAAATAACATGGGGCCGGAACCAAGGTCCCCAGCGTAGCAGTACAGTGCCTTAGCTGTTGGAGCCAGGGCCAAGGCCTGCATTAGAATTCTGTTATTGTGACAGCCATAGTGGTGTAGGTGCCATTAGTCAGATTGGCGCTGTCATACTGCCTCTGTTTTCTTGTCTATTTGGCTACTAGCAGTCCTAAGGTTTGACTAAAGGCCCAATGTCCTTTTGCAATGTTTTTGCAACTGAAATTCTTTTTAGGAGCTTGGAGCTTCTTTGGTCACACACCAAAATTCTGTCCATTTGCCTACAACTTGTAGCCCGCTGGGTAATTTGGCCTTAGCTTTAAAACAACTTACAGGGGGACTCACACATTTTGATGAATTGTGGTTCAGGTGCAGATATTCCTCTGTGGGGTTACCTTGAAACAACAAATTAAGGCTTGGAAAGACCCAAACTTTTTCATAAAAATAACTGGCACTTTTCAACATTTGTGTCCTATTACTCGCGAATGGGGAACTGCATCGCTGTGCTATCAAAATGACGACCTGTGTTTGTTGTTATCTCTTTGCTGTATCACCAAGGGATAATGTATCATAACAGACTGGAGCAGCATGTGCAGTACCACCACACCGTCAAGCCCAACTCCTTGGTGGTAGTCTCATATCTCTCCATGCATCTCCACAGACTCAGGTGTGTATGTATAATCACTATTCCCTCTTTCTGTGTTTGTCTGTCTGTGTAGATTACAATTCCTAAAGAACCTACGGTGACTTGCATAGACTTGTTCAGAGTATGTCGTTCATGGTGAGGTTCACAACACACAGTCACAACAGTGTTTCCCACAGACCGTCACCCAGAGGCATTGTGTGGTGCAAGGGGCTCTGATGAGACATCCATGCTTGATGGATATAGCCTGCCCTAATTGAAAATAATAATGAAATTATTATTATTATTATTATTATTATTATTATTATTATTATTAATATGACTATTACTTTCATTATTATTATTATTATTATTATTATTATTATTATTATTATCATTATTATCAGTTGGATATAACCTAGCTGTGGAAATTCTGAGGGCATAGCATACGATAGCCACCAGATGGTATTGTTGAGGCATTTTCTTTTTCCTTTATTTTCCTGGCGTATTCAATAGGGCAGCGGTGGAACGAGACAGGAAATTGGTATGAGAGGGAGTGGGTGGAATTCGGAAATGACCGCTGGTCACATTCAAACTTAGGGGCCCATAGGAAGGCTTCCATTCACACCCTACGGCAGACTTTTACATGTGGTCGCACATGTTACATACAGTACAAGGGGCGTAGGGGAGAGAGTGACTGTGTGTGTGTGTGTGTGTGTGTGTGTGTGTGTGTGTGTGTGTGTGTGTGTGTGTGTGTGTGTGTGTGTGTGTGTGTGTGTGTGTGTGTGTGTGTGTGTGTGTGTGTGTGTGTGTGTGTGTGTGTGTGTGTGTGTGTGTGTGTGTGTGTGTGTGTGTGTGTGTGTGTGTGTGTGTGTGTGTGTGTGTGTGTGTGTGTGTGTGTGTGTGTGTGTGTGTGTGTGTGTGTGTGTGTGTGTGTGTGTGTGTGTGTGTGTGTGTGTGTGTGTGTGTGCGTGTGTGTGTGTGTGTGTGCGTGTGTGTGCGTGTGTGTGTTGCATCTGTGCTTCACAGGAGGCTCAGATGTCTGAAATGTGGGCAACCCCAACCATGCAAGTGTGCACACACTTTATGACTATCTGACCATATCCTAAATCCCATCCTACATAACCATATTTAGATGATAAATAAAAGAACTGTCTTAAATCTTAAATGTGCACATTTAAGACATCTGTCTCCTTAAAACGTACCTCATGTCTGCTCCTTGTGTTCTTGTGTGCTACATGTAGGCTATAAGTAGATGTCTGTCTGTGAGGGCTGGGTGCGTC
>NC_085880.1:29937765-29940265 GCF_034702125.1 Engraulis encrasicolus
AAGCGGGCCCATGCGGTAGCTTTGGTGTTGCTGATGCTAGCTGGCTGCTGATGCTTGCTGTGATTCCATCAGGTGGGACCATGGTGATGCAGTAGTGGAGGGGGTGGGGGTGACGTCACCCTGCTAGCCTGCTGTTTATCTTTCAGTTCGCGCCTGTTAGTTGTGTAATCTATGTGGATATTTGCAAAGAGTGGGGATAACTAGTTGTACTGTAGCATTATTTGCTGTATGTCAGCAGTTAGTAGCCATTACTTGTAAATTATTAGCTGTTTGATTGATGTGACTGTATATGTGGAGTGTGGATTGCTAGTGCTGTTGTAGCAGATGCTAGTTGGGTTGTAGTGTTGGTGAGTGCTGCTGATGTGGGTATGGGCTCTGTAGCCCTGTGGGGTCTTAGTTAGCAAATGCTAATTGTGTAATCAGTGTGGATGTCACTGCAGTAGTGTTGTTTTGCTGTCAGGTGTGTGGGCCTTGCGCCAACAGTGTGTCGTATTAGTTTAGTATTGTCACAGTTCTTACAGTTAGGGCCCTCCCTCTGGAACAGAGAGGAACCGCCGAAGAACCCTGAGTAAAGGATGATGAGACATCGGCGTGTGAGCCCTACAGGTGTGGAGAACCCGGTTCTAGAGATGACTGATGGACCGTTCTATCCGGTGAGTACAGGCACTCTTTCATCCTCCTGTCCATCTTCACAGTGGGGAGAAAAGGAAGGGCCTTCTGTCTACTGTGATTTAATACACAATCTGTCTCAACCTTGTCTGATGTTGTATGTGCTGATGTTCTGTTTGAGCATAATTTAGTTATCTTTGAGTGTGTGTGTGTGTGTGTGTGTGTGTGTGTGTGTGTGTGTGTGTGTGTGTGTGTGTGTGTGTGTGTGTGTGTGTGTGTGTGTGTGTGTGTGTGTGTGTGTTGTGTGTGTGTGTGTGTGTGTGTGTGTGTGTGTGTGTGTGTGTGTGTGTGTGTGTGTGTGTGTGTGTGTGTGTGTGTGTGTGTGTATATGCATGTGCCTGTGTTTGCCAGAAGGTATGCATTTTTTAAGTTCATGAATGAAAGCTTCTTGCCATCATGTTTTGTGTATGTATTCAGTTATTAAGTTTCATCAATGTGTGTGTGTGTGCGTGCTGCAGATTGCGCCCTCTCCTCTGAGTACCCAGGTGTCGCGGGCCTCAAGTGCGGTGCGCTCGGCAGCCCAGTGGGCCACATACACCTGCAGCCGATGGAAACGAGCGGCACAAAAGTGCATCAGGAAGAAGCCAATAGGTACACGCACAATCACACTCACACACACACTCACACACACTAACCTCTCGATAAAGAAATGCTTTTGCTCTTTCTGCTTTGAAATTGACAACAACAACAAGGCCAAGAACAGTTGTTATAGTTTCATAGGACCATGATTACTGTATGTACCAACAAATCAGTTCTGTTTTTTGGTCATTTTTTTGAAAGTCCTTTGCAACCAGATCGACCAAATGGTCGTGCCTGGCCACATGCTGTCCTTTATAGTAATTGCATCCATTTAGTATGTTCGTTTTTTTTTTGCCTGCCTGCGTGCGTGCGTGCGTGCGTGCGTGTGTGTAAGGAGAGGTGATCAATGAGAAGTACCGCGGCCTGGCGTGGGATGAGGACATGGTGGACGGCCTGGAGAGCACACTGCGCCTCAATAAGAACCTGCTGGACCACTTCAGAGTACTGGCGGCCAGCAACGAGGACACAGACGAGGTGACTAGCAACACTGGACCTAGGAACACTAAGGCTCTCGGCATGCTTGCTGTAGGATACGCGTGCGCGTGCACTATTCGTTCCTGAACGCGTTAACATGCGTATTTAATGTCAATTTCGCGCGCGTTGGACGCGGCAGCCAAATGCGTGCGTCAGGTGTCTTCAAACTCGCTGGGGGCGATCATAAGAAAGACTGTACAGTTCCAAGCATGTGCTTCTGATGAAAACGGCAAAGGCAGCAACTTTTAAGAGCGTCTCAGAGTTTGTCCGAAATTACAAACATTTGTGATTGTACTTACTTATTGCACTTTGAAAAAGGAGCGTGCAAGTAGGCCTATAGGTATATAGTAGCAGTATTGTTTCCTTGCCCAGGGAGCCCCTCTTTTTTGTTTTTTTGGTTTCCTTGCTGTCTGTGTTCCCAATTTCCGCATCGCAATGCTGCGTGCTCTCTGCCCCCTGGATGATACCGCCAGTATTTTGCGTCTTGGTCAACTGCTTTTAAAGCAAGCATGTGCATTCGGTTGCTCGCGGTGACGTGCATAATTTACAGCTCGCAGCAAGTGTACCGCGGGCACACACACACACGCGCACGCACACGCACACACACACACACACACACACACACACACACACACACACACACACACACACACACACACACACACACACACACACACACACACACACAAGCATTTCAGTTGGACGGGGGATCACTTGATAGACGTCTGCACGCTTTTGAGTGCCATTCTGACATTTCGTGTACAACGACTGTTCTAGT
>NC_085880.1:29942765-29962765 GCF_034702125.1 Engraulis encrasicolus
CCTCTCTCTTATACTCTTATACTCTAGCCTCCACTTAGGGCCATTTGGAGCATTTTTTGTGGTGATATGTGACGGAGGTTGCAAAAAACAACAGTTAAAGTTTTTTCAGGAGCAGTTTTACATGTTTTATATGGTTTTAAGAATATGCTCACAACATGTATCTAAACTTCTGTTGTTATGGTATGTTCTGTTGTAAATGATGTTAACCTGTGTCCACATATGTTGAGCATATATTAGTGTGCCCTTTGTGCCATTCCACATATTTGTTTCCATGACTTGGTATGTGTGTGTCCCATAGACCGCAGTGAGGCGGCGCGTGCATTGATAGAGCTGGGGGCGGATGCGGGGGTGCAGGACTGTGACGGACAGCTCTGCATCACCGCCATGATTGGCAAGATGACCCCCGTGGTGAGTGACTAAGGGTCAATCACATGACAACATGCATTTTCTATTAGGTGTCTATTAGGGTGCATCAAATGCCCCCTATGAAAAAATATTGCCTTGGCCCTATAGTAAAAATGTTCAACATCCAGTAAAAACACACTGTGTGAAATATTAACAGCTACCTGTACAATCCTGTAGGCTCACAGGTGAAACACACAAAAGTCATACAGCTTAGCAATCTCTTGCTTGATACTAGCAGTGGGTCAGCTGGTTCATTATATTGGCTATATTTGTAATATGTGGCACTGGACTTCAGCTTTGGAATCCAGGTTGCCCATCAATATCACCATTATTTTGTATTTTCATGGGCCTGGTTGACCCAGTAGAATTCATCTAAATTTCAGCATATTTTACACAGAGTGATTTTACTGTGCATAGAACATTTTTATCACACAGCTGAGGCAATATGTTTTTATTGGGTAGCTCTATGCAGCGAAATGTCCATTTCTATGCTAAGATTCTGACTATCACCATTATTTTCTATTTTCATGGGGCTGGTGGACCCGGTAGACTTCATCCAAATTTCAAAATATTTTACACAGTGTGTTTTTACTGAGTGTAGAGCATTTTTACTATCGGGCCAAGGCAATATTTTTTCATAGGGGGCGTTTGATGCACCCTAGTGTCTATGGCTGATTTTCATTGCTTTTCCAGAGGCACACATGTGCACGCACACACAATATGAATACATTCATAATCATAAAAAAGTGTCAGTTATAGATTGGCACAATGACAGAGATTGGCAAAGAGACTGAGAGCAAATCACATTACGGACATCGTGGAATCATTTTCTATAAAAGCTCTTTTATGACCCATAGTCATGACGGCTATAAATTCTATAAACATAAGGCCTTCATGAAGCATAGTTGTCCGATGTGGAACTGTTACTAACCCTTATAGTTACTAACCTGTTACTAACCCGTATAGTTACTAACCTGTTACTAACCCTTATACTGTAGTTACTAACTGTTACTATAGCTGTACATCGCAGCAATGATAAGCCCTGGTGTTGAGTCAGTGAAGGTGCAATGATTGTGATATTCTGTATTGTAATACAGTAAATTAGTGCCTTTTGCTTTACACAAAATAAAAATATATAATATTAGGGTGATTTTATAAAAATAAAACAATGCACGGCAGAACTATCCATGGATATATACATATGTAGGTTTCACTGGTGAAGGCTGATAAAGTCACTCACCAAGTCCCATTGTGCGCATACAGAATATACAAATCATTTGTGTCAAATGTCAGTTGAATACAACATTATTAGTGAACTTACTTAGTGAATATTATTATCCAAAACAACTAAGTAAACTTATTTTGTGTATTTTGGTAGAATACATCAGTAGTATATACTGAATTTTAGTTGTGTTTGTTCCTGCTAGGCCCATCTGGCCCTGAACCAGTTCCATGTGACGGACAGGATGACCCGGCAGCAGTTCTACTACCTCCACCTGCTGGAGCCAGAGCCACACTGCAAGAAGAAAACACGCTCACCTGGTAGGCCACTGTGTTTACCCTCACAAGACAGACACTGCATAGTACACACACACACACACACACACACACACACACACACACACACACACACACACACACACACACACACACACACACACACACACACACACACACACACACACACACACACACACACACACACACACACACACACACACCAACTCACAACGCATGACATAACACAACAGCACGATACGCCGTGTTTATCACAGACATAAACATTACAGGTATGAACTAGATGAAGGTGGGCAAGCCTCTACTTGGCAGCAGATACTGCGCTTCTCTTGAATGAGCTGTGCTCACATGCTGACGTTTGGCTTGAGGTTAAATTTGTGTTTTCTAGTATTTCTAGTAGTAAAAATGCCATAAATTAATTATGTACCAGGTTTTGTGTCCTCTGTATTGTTATATTCTTGGTCAGGGTTCGACTCCATTAATCGTTTGCTGCAATCTTTCCCATCAATCCTTAGTACACAAAAAATGTTTGCTGAGTGATTACACTCTGTTTCAGTGTTTCGTTTATTTGTTTTTTAGGAACAGTCTGCAGTGAGCCAACGTCACCGGTAAGGCACTTTGCTATTCTGTTAACCCTGATCATTTTAATAGTTGTTTTGAAACATTCATAGCTTGTAGTCACGGGTTAATATCTCTTTTGTGTTGCACGGCAGGTTTTTTTTCAAATGAAGTACATAATTAATAACATACATGAAGTACATAATATAACATACATGAAGTACATAATAATACCTTGAATGACGACAGCAATGTAATACCATAGTAATGTTAAGTAAAGTTCAGCAGTAACATTATTCTAATTCTGTCAATAAGCTGCCCTAGCTATACTCTATCATAAGATAATCAACATGGCCAGCAAGATTGCTTGCCAGCCACTAAATATCATGGCCATGACTGTTGAAGCAAGGGTGGTAAAGAAGGCAAATACTATATGTGAAGGTCTTACATCAAGCATATGAGTTGTTGCCTTCAGGTAGGAGGTTAAAGATGCCTTCATTTAAGACAAACAGAGCCCGCAGATCATTTATACCTACTAGTATATCCATGTTAAATAAGACAACTGTAACTAAGACTGAATAGCACATTGCACTTTGGTACTGAATAACTGCACTTTACTGTGTTTAAGTTGGTTTTTTTGTCAACCTGTCTTCTTGTCCTATAGAGGGAGGGGGGGGGGGGGGGGGTTGTGTTTGTCTATTTCGTTTTTGTATATTGTAATGTCTTTGTAATTGTATCAGATGCACTGAAAATGGCACAGAACAATTTTCCGAAAGGACAAAAAACAATCTATCTATCTATCTACTGTATCTCTATTACTGTGTTTTGTTTTCCCGATCTTTTCGTAGGAAAACTCATATGCTTTTCTCGTTTGTGTCTTTTTGCACATGCATCTGTGCATGTGTTTGTGTGTGTGTGTGTGTGTGTGTGTGCGCGTGTGCGTGTGCGTGTGTGCGCGTGTGTGTGCATGTGTGTAGCTGGAGTTTATTGTGAGGCAGGGGAAGCTGGATCTCGTAATGCACCCGGTGGTCCTGAAGCTCATCACGGTCAAGTGGGACCTTTACGGCAGGTGGGTGCCCTATAGCAGAGATTCTAGGAGTATTATCCAGTCTCTCTGCCTATAGTGTCGACATGACAACGCTTCTAATACGTTCGTAACATTCCTCTTCTTAGATTCTTCGGAAATAATCTAACCCTGTTACCTAATGCTGTTCTCCATATGTGTGTGTGTGCATACTTTATTTATGTGTACTGTGTGTGTGTGTGTGCGTGTGCGTGCGTGCGTGCGTGTTTGCTACTGTAGGCTGGGAGCTTGGATACTGCTGGTGCTGAACTTCCTCTTCATCCTGGCCTGGACCACCGTGGCCATCTCTGTGTCTGTGGTCAGGGACAAGGGCAAACCATACGTCTTCCCAGAGGTGACACACACACCTTGGTACACTTTTGCCACACACGCATGTGCGATATGGTTCTTGATTGTGATGGGCTTATTGGGCGTTCCAAGCGTTGGTAAATCGTCCGTAAACAAAAACCATTCTAAGCCAAGATTCTACGAGTGTCTAAGATAAACGATTGCATCTAAGTTGATTGGTAGAATCTGGTGCAGTTGGGGTAGGGAGACTACAGGAAGAGCATATTGGAATGTCAGTGTGATTGCAAAGACGTCTCATTCCTGTATGCATCTTGCTTCGCTGAGTTTATGTTGCAAAGTTTGTGTCTTGCAGTGCGATGAGCACACGCAGGCCCAGTGCTGTTACTGTGGTAACCGACCACTTCCTCAACTGAATGTCGCGAGGCAAATGAATTGTTATTACAGCACTAAATAAATATTGAAAGAACCATTGAAAGAAAAGAAGTCTGCGATTAAATGCAGAAGATAAGCAATAAGTGTTTAATTTTGTTCGATTCTGCTTCGCATTGTGCTCCAACTCCCCTTACAAAGTAAAGAGGACGTGTTCACACCATCGCCCAACAGTTCTTACAGTTCTTAACTCATTGAGTGCCAGCCATTTTCAAATTCAGACTGGGGGGTGCAGGCTTTTTTCAACGTTTGAGTGATTTTTTAAGAGCCATAAAAAATTGAGTTCTTTGTCCATGTGAACAACATACCAGATCAACGTGTTAGGCCCCACCCCCCATTGAAAAACGCAATTGACTTGATATCAAGTCTTTGGCACTGTGCCATACATTCTGAAAAGACTCGTTTTCAAGTCCATGGCAGTGAAAGAGCTACCTGGGTGCTGAATCCAACACAAACCATAAATGAATGAGGGAAGCAAAGGACAGCACTCTTCAGATTTTTTCTGTGTCTGTTCGCCCAACGCCCCTCACCCTTTACAGTATAAATTGAACACAAACCACGGCCTCTCCTGGCTTATTCCTTAAATTTCAAACTCAATTCATGCGTTTCTTGACGTGTGTGTGTGCATGTATGTGTGTGTGTTCGCGTGCATACGTGTGTGTGCATGCATGCATGCCTGTGTGTGTGTGTGTGTGTGTGTGTGTGTGTGTGTGTGTGTGTGTGTGTGTGTGTGTGTGTGTGTGTGTGTGTGTGTGTGTGTGTGTGTGTGTGTGTGTGTGTGTGTAGGACTGGTGGCGAGTGTTGGTGGTGGTGCTGGCTCTGCTGCTGACTGGCCAGGAGGTGTTCCGGGAGGTTCGAGAGGTGCAGGTGAGCCTCACGTCTGTCTGATGATACTTCATGCCTCATAAGTGCTGTATCTGCACAGGTCAATGACATTTCTAAGTAGCGGAAGTAAGTTTGTACAACTTCAGCTAATGCCCATAAATTAATGTGTAATTAGAAATACGCAAATGTACAAGCAATGAAGCTTAGATAATCCAGCATCCAGTCTTTTCTTAAATGAGTTTGCTCGGAGATGCAGAAAGAATTTCAATGTTAAGTGGTATTGGACGCCGTATTGCATCGCAGGTGTCCCGCAGGAAACTCAGACGATGGCAGAGCTGGAGCATCAAACGCATCAACGAGGACCTAGCCTGCACACACCCCATGTGGCCCGAGGTACACACACACACACACACACACACACACACACACACACACACACACACACACACACACACACACACACACACACACACACACACACACACACACACACACACACACACACACGGTAGCTCTGAAAAACAACCTGTTTTCAGAACACACGCACCCTTAATACGCATACAGTGCATGCATGTGTGTATGTTTGTGCGTTTAATATGTTGTGTGTGTGTGTGTGTATCCTTAAAAGCATGTGCCTGTGTTTTCTGCAGGAGCGGCATTACCTGGAGGAGCAGATCAGGTTCATCAGGAATATGAAGGGCAGCTACGCACAGGACCTCTGGTACACACCGCTCCACCCCTAACATAAGATTGCATAATGCGTAACTTTTCGTTAGAAGGCTGCCCCTTCATACATATAGTGCTTTTTATTACACAAACGTGTTTTGGCGTGTGCCTTCTTCAAATTGTGAGTCCCGTATCCTTGCTGAAATTGTAATGCACATTTTGTCACATAGTGTTACTTCTATTCTTTTGTCCAACAATCTTCGATATGAAGAACAATCTTATGTATGATCATACAATACCGTCCACAAATTATACAATACCGTTAATGAACTAGACGAATGCCTTGTGTTAAGAATTTCCAATTGGATGAGGTGTTTGCCACTCATGGGTATTTGGTATTTTTAATAAGGTCCCACCTTCAAAGGCTTTACACTTTTTAAAGTGTATTGATGTGAACAAATTATTTCATTTATTTCTTGATTTCTTTGATGGTTTTTAATGTCATGTGAAATGTATGAATCTGTATTGGCCATGAAATAGCCACAGCTGCTTCACTGGCTATAAATGAAAACAAGCAAACAAACCACTCATGGGAGTTTCTGATTGGCTTGTGATCCACAGGAACATCTTTGATTGGCTGGTATACGTGCTGCTGATCGCGGTCCTGGGGCTGCACATGGCCGACATCTTCCTGGTGTCAGGGTCCTTGCGTGCCTACAGTCTCAGGGTCTTCGCCGTGGTCGTCATCTTCCTCTGGCTGCGGCTGATGAAACACGTCCGAGCCTTCAGGTAATAACGTCCACCGATTGGCTGCTGAGCCTTTGGACTGGCGCCTGATTTGGTGCTGTAATGAGTAGCCTTTGGCGGTCTTTAGGGATGTGTTTGATTGAAAGGTCAATCCACAGGAAAGGGACTTGATAGGTTTCTTAGCCTTGGGTGGTATTGTCTGCTTAGGAAAATAACACTTCAGTGGATATAACATCCCAGTGGATTATAGTGCACACACACACACACACACACACACACACACACACACACACACACACACACACACACACACACACACACACACACACACACACACACACACACACACACACACACACACACACACACACACACACACAGGCACACACACACACACACACACAGGCACGCACACACGCACACACACACACACACACACAGGCACTCACTCACCTCAGAGAAACATTCTCTCACACACAGAGACACACACAGGCAGAAATACACACACATACTCACACATGCATACATGCACAGACAGACATGCGTCCCTGTGGGGATGCAGCGCAATTACTTAACACAGTACACCATGTCCTAACATCACTAAGGAAATAACACCACTTCCTACGCGCTCTGCCTAGACTACAGTGTGCTCTCCAACATTAAACAAAGCCCCCTTTGTGACAGTGGAGTTGTCATCAAGCCATTATAGTCTTCTTTTTAAAAACTCTGATGTACGAACAAGCTTGGAATACAGTATCCGTTGTAATCAGGCACTCGAACGCTCAATTAGATTTCACCTCCTTTTCTAAGTAGCCATTGTTGTATTGGCACCTCCGTGGATGAACAGAACAATAGCTCTCCCACCTGACTCCAGCCTTCCAAGACTGGCTCTCGGGTTTGTAGCCGTTACCATGGTGATGTGTGTAAGTGGGGAGGTTTTTTTTTTTCTTTATCGTTCGGACGGCCCCAGGCACTGCAGGCCAGTGTGCCACCTGTGTTGCGTGATAGATTACCTGCTCCCTCGCACGTGTCATTGTCACCATCAGCCCAGTCTCACCTTAGGGAGGCGCACACCCGGCAGGTGGGTTTTCTTTTCTTTCCCCTAGCAACCTCATGAACCCCACCAACCCCCCTTCGGTTACTATAGCAACGGTTGATCAGTGGCGTGGTTGCTATGGGAAGTGAGTGGTGCGCGGCCCATATGGCTGATACAAAGGCAGATACTATGGGGGACAATGGGACTCCACTGGACTCAAGTCACACATGTCTGTGACTGCTGCCGTGACATGAATGACAGGGAGTAAGGGGGTAGTCTTCACATAAGGGGTAACTCTGGTCTAGCTTGGTGAGAATGAGAATGAAAACTGACACAACGCATGTAGACGCTGGCTGAATTTGAAATGTTCACATATTCACTTTGTATGTATATTGAATACAGTGTACTGTGTAGGAAACAAGACAATGTAACAGGCCAATTAGTCACTATTGGCAATTTACATGTTATCTTGCCAGGTATGTTGTGTTTTGCAATGAATGTTACGTGGATATTGTATTGCCTTGTATAGTATATTATGTGTATCGTATGTGTAAGCTGCTAGACACCTTACTATCCTTCGGAATACATAAAGGAACTCTACCCTACTCTACTCTACTCTTTAATTTCTTAACGAAGCAGGTAGTAAACAATAGAACATTCTGGAAACAGCCCTTGTTTCATCCACCTTGTCAGTGTGACGGAGGTCATCTTGCACCTGTTCACCCCCCTCCGGGATCGAACGTGCAACCTCGTCAACTACAACAGTCCGGCAATGGGAGACACAGTACGATACCGCTGGGCCAAGAGACTAGTCTCTCGGCCCAACGGCACTGAGACTGTATGAGGCTATCGGAGGGAGGTTTACCAACGTTCCACGCCAACTCTGCTAGTTAGCCTCTGTTACATCAGATTGACTTAATGATGTTTGTTGATTGGATTAATTTGCCTCTGTAGTTGTGTTTTCCTTTCACATTAAACATAATAATAAGCGTAATGCGAGGATTACACCTCTGGTGTGTGTAAAAGAGTGCACGTGTGTGTCTGTGTGTATATGTATGTACGTTATGTGTCATCAGTGTGTGTGTGTCTGTTTTTAGGGTGATGGGTCCCTTCATCGTGATGCTGGGGAAGATTGTGGGAGACGTACTGCGCTTCCTCTTCCTGTACGCTGAGATATACATCCCCTATGCCTGCGCTTTCTGGATCATATTCGGAGGTCAGTGAGTGTGTGTAGTGCACGCAAGTGTGTGTGTATGTGTGCCCACGCATGTGTATGCGTGCCCACGCATGTGTATGCGTGCCCACACGGGTGTGTGTTGAGTGTGTGTGCATCCTAAACGCTGAGATATACATTCCCAATGCCTGTGCTTTCTGGATCATATTTGAAGGTCAGTATGTTGTGTGTTTCGTTAGCCTAGTAAACCAGCGCCACCCACTGGACGCCGACATTTTTCGGCTGCGAGTGGTCGTCTAGCCTCGCATCGGTCGAACATTTTGAACACTGTGCCCTGAGTCTGGCAAACCAATCACAACGCAGAGATTTGTTTTGAATTTGTTTTGAATCAAAGCGGGCAGAGTTTTGAGGGAGTGACGACGAAGCTTGCAACGTTGGGAAAGCACATCAACGAGAAAGATCGCTGATTGGTCAGAGCGCCGGCCTATAGGCACAGGCACGGGTTGAAAAGGATGCAACGGGTGGGGCATTAGTCTATTTTATTTTTAATACTAAGGGAGGGCATTGGGAGGCTCATGATGAGGTCAAGGGGGCATTTGGAGGATTATGATGAGGTCCAGGGGGCATTTAAAAAAAGTTGAGAACCACTGCTGTAGATGGATGTGTACTGTGCAGGTAGTTGTGTGTGCGTGTGTGTGTGCCTGTGTGCCTGTGTGCGTGCATGCGTGCGTGTGTAAATGTGTGCGTACATTGAAATATGGTGCAGCGTGTTGCTGCGTATATCAGTAGGGAGGCGTGGCTATGCTCCAAGGCTGTTCTTGTAAATATGAGATGAAAAGGTTATGGATAATTACTCTGCTCCTTCAACTATTACATCCACAAATAATCCCAGCATCCATTTCCATAGCAACAAAAACAGGCATAACTTCAGTAAACCTACATCGCATGGTTAGCACTAAAGTACTCCCTTGTGGTTCCTCTAGAGCAGGGGTCCCCAAACTAAGGCCCGGGGGCCGGATGCGGCCCGCCACACATATTAGAAATTAAAAGGAATACATGTGGTATTTTAAATGGAAAAACATGTGAAGTAGTCACTTCTTTTGCAAATCACAAGTAATGATGAACTATTTTTTGCTGGAAATTATGGCTATAACAGGCAGTGGCCTAGTATACAGCCCACATGATTCATCCCGGCCCCTAATCACAGTCAGGAAAGTTTGGGGACCCCTGCTCTAGAGCGTGTTAACAGTAATGGAATAGGTCGAATATAGGCAGGCAGGGTCTCACTGTGCTTTAAAGCTTAAAGTGATACTGTCCCATTTTTGGAAATAAGCTCATATTGAACCTCCCCTTGAGTTAAATAGTTGAGTTTTACCTTTCTCCTGTACTTTCAGCCGTTCTCACTCTGAGTATGGCAGTGCAAATTTTACCTCCATGCTAGCAGTTAACATTGAGTCCTATGAGACCAGCTGGCGGCTAACTGGTCTCATAGGACTCAATGTTAACTGCTAGCTTGGAGTTAAAATTTGCACTGCCGTACCCAGAGAACGGTTGAAAGTACAGGAGAACGGTAAAACCCTATTATTTAACTACAGGGGAGGTGTAAAATAAGCTTATTTCCAAAAATGGGACAGTGTCCCTTTAAGTAAAATGGATGGGTAGGTGATTATTTGCCCTGAATGAAACTTGTTTTGTACCCTATAGTACCTCTGATACAATTACAAGACATAACAGTAGCATGATACACAACAGGGCATGATACACAAATTGTGGACCCCTACTCTGTCCCTTTAGCCACGCACATGCGCACACATGCACACAAATACAAATGGACAAACACACACAGGAACAATAGGAAAAGTTTGGAGGGCTTTGGCGTTTTTGACACACACACACACACACACACACACACACACACACACACACACACACACACACACACACACACACACACACACACACACACACACACACACACACACACACACACACACACACACACACACACACACACACACACACACACACACACACACACACACACACTATACACAAAGCATGCCTAGACATTCTCACACCAAGACCACTTGATAACATCTCTTGGTTCACATATTAACCACTCACACACAGCACGCATTGTCCCTCTGGTGAACATGCAGCGGCTGTTATCGTAGCATTCGGAGCAGTGCATTCTGTTGCAAGAACATGTTCAGATATGCATTTGCATTCCTGCTAAATTCAGATACACACTACCAGGGTTTAGATCGTGTTTTCAAGAGATCTTGACACACACACAACACAACTTAAGCTGGAATTATGGAAAACTGGAAGAACTTTGTTTTAGGTTTTCTTTTAAACCAATTGAGCAACTTGAGAATATCACACCTGTTACCTCTAAGCTTGAAAAGAGGGGCACCGGTTTCCAGCTCAGCTCGTTTGACTGCCATCACCATGACAAAATAGAATACATTTTATTTAGACTATACACACACAGTGTAAGTAAGTTATCAGGGCCGCAGATAGCTTTGACTGGGCCCAGGACAAAGTCACCTGAAAAGGCCCCTCACCCAATACATACAATTCTGGGCCCCCTCTTGTCCCTGGGCCCGGGACAACCCCCCCTGTCAGCTTCCCCTTATGAGCTAATAATGCTGTCTGTGCGATGATGTTTAAAGAGTCATGCCTATGGCCTCACCTAAGGGATGGAACCTGACTTGCAATGCCACTACTGTACATGTATATACTACCGCAGTACATAACAATTGAAAGACATTACATCACGCCTGTTGCCTCGCCCCAGTGGTAGATCCTGTATTGCACTCATCATGTCTGTGGAACTCTGTGTGCTTTGGCCTTATCAGCACCATATGTTCTCAACTCAGTTGCTGTGACAACATGTCACTTCCCTCCCTCTAGTAGTGTTGTCTTATGTAAGGGCAAGGGTGCTGAGAGCAACTACACTATGCGCTTGTTGCTTCATTACAGAGAGTGAGTGAGAGTGTGGCTCTATACTCGTACTCAGGGCCGATGACAGCTTTGACCCTGCCCGGGACATCTAAAAGTCCACCCAGCTAATACATACAATGTAATGAAAACCCAGTTCTGGTCCTCCTCTCTCCCTGGGCCCGAGGCAACTGACCCCTTTGTCCCTTCCTATCAGCTTCCTCTCTAATACTAATATACTTTACTAATGATGAATGGTAACCAAGACTTTTTACATAAAAGCTCTGTTAATATGTGTGTATTTAACCTGTGAAATAGGTGGCTTCCCTCACTAAACTACGGAAATTTCTTCCTTGACATCATGGTATTTCTACTGGCACATGTTTATTTATCTTACTGAAAATTACCCAACAACAACAACTTTACTTCCTGAGACAACTGAAGATTTGTGATGTACTGCATGATTAATTTGAGCACATATCTGAACACTAGTGTGATGTAAATGTGGATGTAGTAGGGTAGACTTAGGCTGAGTGAAGATATCAATGTTTTTTCCATTTACTTTCCCTCTTCTATTATGTTGCACAATGAACAGCTAGGGTATTGGGCAGGGGTCGGCGATTCAAATATTTTCAGTACTTAAGAATGCCCAAGATGCAATATGATACGATACGATTCGATTCGATTCGATCGTCAGCCATAGGATTAATGAATCGATACATATTGATTATTATTTTCACCCCTAATGCCCACCTGAATCACATTTCCCCAAGCATGGCATAAATGTGAACTTAGTAGAATAGAGCTATTACATTACATTACACTTAGCTGGCTTTAATCCAAAGCGATTTACAGTTATGTTTGGGGTATTGGTTACAGTCCCTGGAGCAAAGTGGGGTCAGGCGCCTTGCTCAAGGGCACCTCAGCCATGGAGTGAAGTAGGGAGTGGAAGGGTTGGATTCGTAGCTGCAACCCTGTGATCTACAGTCCAACTCTCAAACCACGACACCACGGCTGCCCCGTGGTGGCCCATTACTTCATTGATTCCAAGGGGAAATGAAGGCATGGAGTGGAAAAAAACCATGTGATATCCATGTGAGTCATGTGACTTGTGTGTCCCCCAGGCACGGCGGCGGTGCCCAGCATGCAGACGGTGCCCAAGCTGCTGTACAGCCTGTACCGCATCACGCTGGTGGACGAGTACGAGTTCGACGCCATGGTGGCCGTGGACTCCATCATGGCACACCTGCTGTGTGGCACCTTCCTAGCCCTGTCTGCAGTGCTGTGTGTCAACCTGATGATAGCCCTGCTCTCAGACACCTTCCAGAGGTACAGTAGGATACTGTGAAAGGCTATTACATGACAAACAGATACCCAGCGTACTGTATGCATGTGAGAGCTACTGTCATAATAATGGCACAACTGCTCTATGTCACCTTCCTGGCCCTCTAAGCTGATGATCGCCCTGCTCTCAGACACCTTCCAGAGGTACGGTAGCACAAAAAACAATCAGAGGGGACATAGTCTTACATGTATTAAAACATATAAACAAAAGTTTGTGGCAATGCCTTCTCTGCAGTGCTGTGTAAACCTGATGAGTGGCCTGCTTACTGCAGCTGGGGTTGCCGGCGACCCTATTCACTTGCTGAAAATGCTTAACTACATCATAACAATATTGCTATGACATTACAGAGCCATAGTGCTGCGCTAAAGGGTTAAGCAGTAGGTTATAGCATGGAGGGGATACACAAGGCAAAAACATAATCGTAATGCCAACAAAATCTCATATCACACTCTGTAACTAGGCTATACTGCTGCACTTTGCATGCCCTCACACTCTGTATTTTGCTGTGTGTGTCCTCTTTGTAATAAGTCATGCTGGATAAAAGCATCTGCTAAAGGTAATGTAATATACAGTAATGTAACTCGGTAACACACATGCAAACACACACATGCACGCGCACACAAAGAGCATCAAGCTTTCAGCGCTGCATGCAGTTGGCAATCCTCTATCTTTTATCCGAGGGTGACTCAGATGCCCAACGTTGACAAATTGTCACAGAGTCCCTGGATCTGTCCTGAAAACTGATGGCGGAATGACGAGCAATAATGAGATATTTATCTAGTCTGCATCGATATCTATTGTCTGCATCGATATCTAGTCTCTGGTTTCTCTCATCTAGCTGGCTCTTCTTCGGTGTGTACAGCATACTGCGCACTGGAGCATGTCCTGTGCTGATTTGTGGTCTTGATGTCTGTGCTGTACAGTGGTGATGAATATGGGGGAGTATACTAGCAATGTGATTGCAATATGAAGCAGAAACGTGCGATATTTCGCAATGACGTTACTGACCCACTTCAGATCAAACTGTCTGTATGTGGCCCCTGTACTGAAATGAGTTTGACACGCCTGTGCTAGAGCAATATCATCCTAAACAATGACTTAAGGTCTTCAGAGTCTCCTCTACTGGTTGTGCCTACTGCTTAGGGTAAAATGCAGACTGGGTAAAATGCTATTTAGCCATTATGCTGCCAAATGCTGAAACCAGCTTCCTGTTCAAATTAGAACTGCCCCAGCAGTGTTGTGTTTTTAAAAGAAAAAATTAAAAACACCTTTATTTTCATCTTTGGTTTAGTTTAGTTACATACTCTGTGTAATACTTTCTTCCTTACCATAATATGTTTTCCCTTTTCTCTTCCTTTCCTCTCAAGCACATTGAATGACAGTTATGATAATATGCTATACAAATCTTAAAGGGACAGTTTGGTCAATTTCAACATGCATTTGTAATGCTCACACTACCCTGGACTTGTCAGTGCCTGAGATTTTTTTTTCTTTTTCTTCAGCCGTTTCCGAGATCCTGGTCATTGTAATGGGGGCAGCTCTTTGTTTACATTTCAAAAAAACATTTTTATTTATTCCCAAAAACATCCAAAAGGTTATAAAACATCGGCAGACATCTAGCAAACAGCAGTACCTTTTGGGAAAATATTTGGAGTTGGCCTATGTTTCATTTTTTAAAAATGTAAACAAACGCTGCCCCCATTAGAATTGCTCATATCTCGGAAAGGGCTGAGCCGAAAAATGTGGCATCACCAGGTACTGACAAGTCAAGGGTAGCGTGAGCAATACAACTGCATGTTGAAATTGACCAAACTGTCCCTTTAATGTTATTGCTATTGCTATTCTAGAATTAGTGTTTGCAGTTCTGTAGAACTATTTCAATGTGCTTTTCCATCATGATGTAATGGTGATATTGTTCAATTAAATTAGGGAGTTTTTCGTTTTTAGTCAATTGACATGATTATGTCCATGCTTAGAACAGTGTATGTGTGTGTATGGATGTGTGTGTATGGATGTGTGTGTGTGTGTGTGTGTGTGTGTGTGTGTGTGTGTGTGTGTGTGTGTGTGTGTGTGTGTGTGTGTGTGTGTGTGTGTGTGTGTGTGTGTGTGTGTGTGTGTGTGTGTGTGTGTGTGTGTGTGTGTGTGTGTGTGTGTGTGTGCGTGCGCGCGCGTGCGTGTGTGCCTGTGTGTCTGTGTGTCTGTACCTGTGCCTGTGGGTGTTTTGACAGGGTGTACGATAACGCGTTAGCCAACGCTGTGATGCAGCAGGCAGCCATCATCCTACAGGTGGAGGAGTCCATGCCAAGGCTGCGTCGTTTCTATGACAACCACTACATCCACGAGCACTGTGCGCCCCTTGGGGAGTACTATGACGATGACGTCACCACCGACCGCTACCAGTACGCCGAGATGAAGAAGATTACTTCACAAATAAAGGTGAGGAAATGGGAGTTTCGATTAAAAAAAAAAACTGAACAAAAAATCTGGGCCCTGCGTGGCCTAATGGTAGGGCACTGGGTTACTACGCTGGTGACCCGGGTTCAATTCCGGGCCGGGTGATTTGCCGATCCTCCCCCATCTCTCTATCCCACTTGCTTCCTGTCACCATCTCTGACTGTCCTATCAAATAAAGGCAAAAAGCCCTACAAATTGTGACATATGGCTGTGGCAGTGCACCAGTGTATTAAATGTGTAAGAGAAAATTATTCTTCATATGTGTAAGAAGAATCTGTGATACACTCATTGTGCCATATTAGGACTTACTAATTTCCTTGTGTCTCAAATGTGTTCAAGATTGTCTTGTCCACTTGTCCGTCATAGCGATCATCCGTTTTTGTCACTGAAAGTGTGTAACATGTGACTTTGTGTATTTGACCAGTGTAATATGTTTAGGGTAAGGTATTTACTGTGTAAGTACATAATAATACATTTTGTTACACCTACTGGGAAAATAAAATGTTAACCCATATGTGTGATATGACACTAGTCATTGAGTGTGTTTGGGGTTGTGTACTGAGGCGTATCAGCAAATTGTGGGTCCGATGTACAATTAACTCCAATGGACCCCCCAACTATGTGTAGCTATTTATTGAATGTATTTGTTGTACTGTATGTGTTTTTTATTGTAGGCCTATATGTTTTATGCCATTCATTCTGCTGTGCTGTAAATCAAATTGCCTTTTAAAGGACATTAAATCTTTCAAGTCAAGTAAAGTCAAAAGTCACTATATAGCTACATAAATCTGACTATGTGTGGGCCCCCTATATACATTGGGCTCTGGTGACTCAGTCACACTTTACCCCCCTGACCGACACCCCTGGTTGTGTAGTAAATTAGTTTGATGTATGTGTACAGGACACTCTAGTCACAGTGTGTACTCGTGTGTACTGTAGTGTAATAAATGAGTTTCACATATGTGTTGCAGGACACTCTGGATGAGTTTCTGGAGATCCAGAGAGAAGCTGACCTTAAAGATCCCCACGACGACAATGATGATGACATGGGTTCAGGGTGGGTGACTTTTAAAGAAAATATGATTGTTTGCTTCATTGTATGTCTCCATGCTCATATTCTTAGCATATCATCGGTAATTTCTTCATGAGGTAATGTAATGCTTTCCTATGGTATATCTGAGTTTGAAATACTACACTCTTTGGCCATGACATTCTGATAGTGCCACGGTGATCTCGGACATCACAGATTTCCATAATGCAATGGCAAGGTCATTGTTTTCATTATGGTTACTTTTGTTGCTGCTGCATGCAGAAGGTATTCAGTATTGAATTGACACAAGGTGTGCTTGCCCCCTGGGGGCCCAAGCGGTGGCCTAAGGAGATACGTGCAGTGCAGTGCAGTGCAGTGCCATGCAACGCAATGTTAAGCACTTGTCATACTGTAGCACCTGGCCCCGTCTCACAACTCGCATTACCACATGGTTATGTAACTCAGTTATGTTGCAGATGCTGAAGACGCTTCTCTAGCGCTGCTCATACTGTATATGCACTCACCATGCTTGGCCTGTATGCTCCGGATTGTCCTCGTATTGTATGCACCTCGTATTGTATGTAACGCTTGAAGCGGTTACACTGCACTCAGACAATAGCAAAAGTGAAATTTGAAACAAAAAGCTCTGCGCACTTAAATCCTTTTTGATTATTTTTTATTTCCATGCCCTGGGGGAGGTCTTAGCAGTTAAAAAAAAGAATTTAATGGTGTTTTCAAACCTGGTCCCTTTCAGGCATTTAAGCGAGCTCAGACCTGTGACTCATATGTGAACACTCCAAAGTGTGCTCAGACCCCTCGGAAGTCAAAGTACTGAGACCTTTATTAACATGGTCTCAGTACGGTTCACTTATGAGCCCTGACAAGTTACACTTGTGACTAGGTGTAATTACTTGAGGAGGGCTCTAGAGCAGTGGTTCTTAACCTTTTTTTCTTAATGCTCCCCCTTACCTGTGCCAAAGACAAGCCTCCCCCAACTCAAACTTCTACACTTGTATATGTACTAAAAATGGTTTTAAGTAATTAATTGCAATGATTCTTGCTTAAGATACTGAACAATATCATAATGCCTTTACATGGGGACCAAAACATGCATTAGTTTGGTTCTGATTTGGACTAATTATAATGTTCACAAGCTGAGTTTTGGTCACAACCTCAACACAAACTAAATCTCCCCCTGAAATCTCTGGCGCACCCCCAGGGGGTGCCCGCATCCCAGGTTAAGAACTACTGCTAGAGGACCGGGGGTGATCAAAAAGACGACTGACACTCCATAAAAGCCTAATGGGACTGGAAAGAGCAGTTGGTTCTTTTCATAATACACTCACAATTTGAACAAAAACAGAACTGAGATGAGTCCTTTTACTGTCTACTGTCCTTTTACTATCCTTTTACTGTTAGTGCACTTAAAGAGGACTGAGTTTGGTTCACTTAAAGGGAACTAACTAGGTGTGAAAAGTGTGCAGAGTGCAGACATGTACTTTATGGTCCTGCTGGTTTGTAAGGATGAAATGATCTAATAAAGGTAATGTAATGTAATGAAACGTAATGATGCTCCACAGGCAGAGGCGGCCGTCTTCGGCTGAGAAAGGGGGCAGCCTGAAGAGTCTCCATGTGATCCAGCGGCAGCAGAGCCTGGAGATGAGTGCCCTCCGCGCAGACGTCAGGGAGCTACAGGCACTCCTGCACCAGCTCATACGCTCCCAGACAGCCTGTAGGTTGACATACGTACGCACACACACACACACACACACGTACACACAAACACACACACACACACACACACACACACACACACACATGCCAACACACGCACACACACACACACATGCCAACACACGCACGCACATACGTATTCACACGCACACGCACAAACACACACACTGACACGGACACACCCACACACAAGCACACTCATGCTTGCTTTCTCTCTCTCTCTCCCTCCATCCCACTCTTGTTCTCTCGCGCGCGCGCACACACACACACACACACACACACACACACACACACACACACACACACACACACACACACACACACACACACACACACACACACACACACACACACACACACATTATCCAAAGACACAATAACAAAGGGTGAAACATCATAGAAAGTGTTGTTTACAGGTACCTATAGATCACTTACTGTGCCTTAACTTTGACTTCAGATGCCCCATTAGGTGATTTTTGTCATCCTGTCTACAGCTGTTGTGCCCTGTGTCGTGTTTGTGTAATAATAATGAAAACAGGTACTCTGAGCTGTTCTTGGTGCTCATTTATTGCTGGGATAACCTGAACGGATTGACGCAGCAAACGTCAATACATAGAAATCAGGACCCCTCTATCACACTTGACAGGTGCCTGTCAAAGTGCCTGTTATAAATGTTACACCCTGGCGAAATATTTGCATAGGTCTGCCTTGCATTACGTTGCTCTGCACGACTTCTTTCAAATGTTTCTGTGTAAAGGTGAGCAACACATTCTTGGTATTAAAAAACGGTCCAAAAAAGATCTTGAATGGCCATTTGATAAGTGGGCAAAACATGATTATGGGATAAACAGACAAATATAGGCCCACTACAGGTCTTTACCCCCCACCAGTGAACCATTGCCCTTGACAATAATGCCTCTATTGTGTGCCTCTACAGATAGGGACCCTGGAAGAAGGCTATATTCAAGTCACAGTGAAGAAGCAGAGGTGGACGTTGAGAACAGGTGGGCATACTATTTCATTATGTTAAAATGGCTGAAAGCCTTTTAATTATCTGCCTCTGCCTTTTTTCAGTTCTTCTTTTAGAAGGCAAAGTGCACTGACATGTTTTATTTTTATTTTATTTGTATAGAGCGGGGGGTGGGGGGGGGGGGGGGTTGGGGGGGTGGTCAACCAATGTCTCGAGGGCCATTTGCTGCCCTTGAAACCGTTTTATCTGCCCCCCCCCCCCCCCAACATAATTTTAATGTTATGCAGTTTCACATGAAATATGACATACGTGTATTTTGTCAAGGAATCTTAGAAATTCCATTTACAATACAATCAAGTTATATTCAGGGGACCTAGAGAAAGTGGGGTCTGTTGTAAAGGTGGCTGCCTTCAATATAGGCCTAAAGTTCAGGAGGAAATCCTGGTTTGTGTTCATAGTACGGCCCTGCAATTTGAAGTGGCCCTTCGAATGAAAAAGGTTCCCCACCCCTGGTATAGAGGGTCAGGAACTGGATCATGGGGGCGGAGACACATTTTTCAATTTTCAACAGAGCTCATGCCTCCCTCCACCAAACGTTTCTCAGGTCGGCAGTTGAAGTGCCAATGAAATTAGTGGTAGGTCTACAACCAGGCCAAGAGTGCATCACCTCTGCCAAAATCCCTGGCCAGCATTTTTCATGATGGTACACTGATTTCTTTCATCTTGTTGCAGACGGGAAGAATCTCAGACAGGACTGCAGCGGACGCCACAAGGTGCAACGAGTGGTGCTGACA
>NC_085880.1:29965265-29980265 GCF_034702125.1 Engraulis encrasicolus
GGAAGTTTGTACATTCAATGAAATGTTAGTGTAGTTTGAACACCTAAGTTAATAGCCTTATCACCAGGCTATTTAGAATATTTTCAAATGTATGCTTCTGTAATGCAGAATCTGCATGCTGCAATGAATGCCTTGGCAGTTTTCAATGGTTTTCAATGGTAAGTTAAAACATACCATAGAGTGGAAAGGGTTAACATATCATATTTAGCCCTACAAGTAGGCTATGCAACATTCTACAAACATACGGTGCCATGAAGTCATGGAAAATACACTTTGCGTCATGAAAAAGTCAGGTAAAAGTTTTCAAATGTTGTCAATGAAAGAGTTCGAACTCTGGTATAGGCTTCTGCAGACTGGTATGCAACCAGGAATGTGAAGAATAGGTGGGGAACCTGCTGTGTCATTTCTCACAGGTAGACTGATACCCTTGCCTTTCTGTGTGCTGGCTTGTGTTACACTGGCATGGCTGCTTTAGCTGCTTGGTGATGATGCATAGCGGGACAGGGTTGCAGTGGCTGACTCACTCCAGAGGAATGACTGCCACCATAAAACTGAAACAGAAGTGAATATTTTCATTACTGCTCCTGAGTGAAATGAGTATGATAATCTGGTCACAGTTTATGTAACAATTTAACCGTTCTCCATTAAAAATAAAATAAAAAAGAGGACGTAGCAGTATAGGTCTATTCCAAACATTGTGCATTTACAGTACACTGTACCTTAGAGTTGAGGTGAACACAGTACCTCTCCTCACCTTGTGCGCAAAGGTAGGCTGAAAGAAAGGGAGGGAGAGAGAGAGAGACACACACAAGCCTGGAGAACACTGGATACTGTCTGTACTGACGGTGTAATGACCACAGTGAAAGCTGAAATTTGATAGCCACCCTGAGCCTTTCATGAGACTGTACTATATATGAGAGAGACTATTTGTGTGCGTGTCAGTCAGTCAAATAAGACAAAATAACAACCATTAAATAAGACAATGTAACAAGCGTTTCTTCCTGCAATACCCCGTTCCATTTTGGTCTTGAATAGAACAGTACACTAACTTACCGGTAATCACACGATGTGATTATAGCCACATAGGGGGCCAATATAAAATGTCCAGCAAAATACTGTACTTGGGGCTCAATACTGGAGCTTTCTTTTTCATTTTGCAAGTCCAGCCAGCGACTGAATTCTGAGAGTGTGCCTGTTTCCATTCAGGAGGTCAGTTGCATTGCATGAGGTAATACACTTGTTTCTCATTCATCCTGGCAGTCTGTGGTCTGTATTTTCTGTGAAGTTTGGAAAGGTGTCTGGCTAAGGTGTGAATTGGCTCTAATGCTGACAGAAGGACACAGACAATGGGAGGTGTGGATGGAAGCAATTTCAGTTGTTTTGTTGTGTCCTGTCGCTGGAGACATTATCAGGAGGCAGACTTTGTGGTCTATCTCTTCCCCACCCCCGCATCAGTAATATTGCAGTCATACACAGCCTTGTTGGCCATTTTGATCTTGTGAAATGGCTTTCAACTCTTGGCTTTGCTGTGCATTCCCTATTGACTGCAACCAAAAACGCTTGCATTGTGACATCCTGTTGGCAGCTGGCATACTGTACCTAAATTCGATATTCAAAACATTTGAATACATTTATTAAATGTGTAATTTAAAAAAAATAACTAATACTGAATAATTCGGCTAATGAATTTTGAAGAAATAATAATGAATGATGTAAGGTTAAGGGGTGTGCAGATAATTCAGGAAATGGGTAGTGAAGTTGCTTGTGACCTTGGTATGTTTCCAGGACCACAAAGGCGGCAGGTAGGTCACCCAGCCATCCTCAATCCTCTTTACCAGGATCCTCCTGAGGGCATTCTAGCATAGCCTACACAGCACCCACCACCCCCTGCTAGGCCAGAAGAATGGAGGACACACAGCCTTATTAGCCTACTGCAGCACAGTAGGGTTATGTGTAGGGCTAGGAAATACATTAAAATATATACACTGTGTATATATATATATAAGTGTCTTGGAACAGTTAATTGTAACCCTTAAATTATCAGAGATCAAGAACGTTGCTACTAATCATGGTTTAGTATTGGTTGGAATTTAGCATGAATTCAGTTTCATGAATCTAGGTTTTTTTCTTTAGAATTTTATGCATTGATTGCACTGTATTTTTTGCCATATTGCGCACCTCTAGTTCTGTGCTCGGTTCACTTGCACAGTTTTTTAGATTTGCTGACAAACGGGCTTCATTTAGAACCGTATCACTCTGGTACTTTGTACATGTTGTTGCGTCTTGTTTGTGCCTGTGCTGATGAAAGCCACCACTGTTGTTTTCACATACTTGTGTGGTGGCAGAGAACAGACGCATGACTCAGTCTCTGGAAAGAGAAGTAGTTCCATGAGTGGGACACGCACACACATCTTCCAGGTCCAGAGGTTGGTCTGGTACAAGCCTTGTGCGTGTGCGTGTGCGTGTGCGTGTGCGTGTGTGTGTGTGAGTGTGAGTGAAATCAGACACTTTGGGCACCACCAACACAGATTTTAACTGAACTTAGTGTGCCTTAAATAGTGGCAAGGTACAACCCCAGAACTGCATTTTCATGAATCTGCCACCAATAAAAGAAACGGGCTAAGAAAGTCTTAAGAGGGTAGGCCACAATACACCCATTCATGATTATATCAGTCAATTTAAGTTGTACAAAGATGATCTTGTTTGAAAGCTCTTTTCTGGCTCCATGCTCAACAGCATGGACCAATGGACCAAATACATGGACATATTTTCAAGAAGTGTGGTCTTTGGTTCTTGAGTCATTGTAGAGCTAATAGATTTTTAGTTGTTTATTTCCAGAATTCATGCTACCCATTCAATAATGTTTCCTTTTTCATGAATACTTATCACCACCATCAACTTCTAAGTATTCATTAAGACTGGAAAAAATACATTTTCATACATGAAAAGGGGGATCTTCTCCATGGTCCGCCATTTTGAATTTCCAGAAATAGCCATTTTTAGCTGCAAAAATGACTGTACTTCGGCCATACTATAAAATATTAATTTATTACTTAGTAAACTTTCATGAAAAGATAAAATTTGGCCTTAGACAACACATTTTCAATGAGCAACATAGTTGCAGTACCTTTTTTGACCATTTCCTGCACAGTGTCCCTTTAAAGGTTGTAATGAAGTAGTAATAGAGTAGTGTTAGAGGAGAGTACACCACCTGACATGAGTACCCCAACTAACACACCACCCAAAATGGTAATGCTAATTGGGGCAGCGTATCAGGTGGGGTAATCTCTAACACTACTCCATTTCTACTTAACTACAACTCATTTCACCCTATAAGCTAGAATGTGGAAACGCCATATTTTCATGTGCTGTTCAAGACATTGCTGGCTAGGTTTAGACAAGATATTGGCCACTTAAAAATATAGCTCTTTTGATATTCCATTTTGAACATCTCATGATTGATATTCGGATGATTGTTATATTCCATAAGGTTTATGTCATTTGTAGAGCCACAAAAGAGCTTCCAAACAACAAAAAACAACATTGTGTGACTTCAATTGACTGACATAATCAAAGATAAATGTATATTGTCCTACCCTCTTCATTAAAACATTTTTAGTCTGTTTCTCTCTCAATATTGGTGTCAGATTCACAAAAAGGCAGTTCTGGGGATCTACCTTGCCACTAAAAAGGCACACCAAGTTAAACTGAAAACTGTGTCAGTCGGTCGGGCCCCAAAGTGTCTGATTTCACATGAAATGACCCCATGGTATCAGAGCATTGCTTTTCCTTTCATTTAGTCCCAAGCGGATTGGGTTATTAGCCCTCATGTCGTAGGCAGGCTATTCATTTGTCCCTTTTGTGCACGTGAGTGAAAACGGAATGTGGCATTATGACTATGCACAAGCGGATAACTAAAAGTACTGTAGCCTTGTAGCTTAAGGGTTGGTCTTCAATATCAGCTCCAGTGCAAGGCAAGCTGAGCTTTTAATTCTTCATTCTAGCTCATCGGAGCATGCTTGTGCTGCTGTGTGCTGCCCTGGCTTGGCCTGGGCTGCTGTTACCCCCTCTTCCCACCCCACCCGATCACGTGAGCTGGTTTGGTTTGTTTGTCACAGGAGATCAGCTGACTGACTGGGCTGAGGTGGGGTGGTGTAGGGTTGGGCGGGGTAGCAGTGTTGAATTGGGAGCGCTGATGTTGGCTAGGCCCAATGGCTTAATATGTGAAGGCCTTTTGTCGGCTGCTGGTTAGGCAAAGTGCAGGCCAGCTCCAATGTCATTAAGTTCGTCAGGGGGTGGGGGGCAAGCAGCAGGAGAGCAGCTGTCACAGTAGAAGCAGCAGCAGCACCAGCAACAGTAGCAGCACCAGCATTGTGACGGAACACGGTTACCGTTTCTATGGTTACGCTGGTAACAACGGGAGGTTATCTGAGTGATCAGAGGAACACGTTGGAAATCTGAAGCTCTGGACAGCAGCAGCAGTGGGGACGCCAAGCGCCCTTTTGGACTGTGGACCCCATAGTAATGTTTGGTGTGATGTGATGTCCCTGTGACCCAGGACTGACTGAGGACACTCACTGCATTCTAGGAATTGATTTAGCCCAGTTTTGATCCCTATGTTGCACTTTGTGTTCCCCACCTTGGTCTTTTTTTACTAGGTGAGGCAGGACTTGGTTGAGAGGCAGTATAGAACAATGTAGGCATCAGGTATCAGAAATTAAAGGCTTTCTTTCACTGATATTTTTAAGGTCTAAGCTTATTTTAGCTGACATATGTTAGGGTCAGTCCATGCCAATTGAACATCTCTTTATGCACTTGTCTTAACTTATTCTGAAAACATTGGGTGTTCCTTGGACAACTAAGAGAAAGGCTTGAAATCTCCTTTTAGGTGAAGTTGTGTCCGTTTTTGCCCTTGCAGCTCTGTGTGTTTTGTTCTGCCATTGTTTTATCGAAATGTATTATGTAAATAATGGTGGGAAAAAGCCCCATGAACACCAATTCAGTTGCCTCATTGTGTAGAGTAGACTATTGTGTCTGTTCAGTGATAAATTGGCCAAAGTACAGCAGCGGTTGAGCACATTGGCCCCCATGCCCAGGGCCCGTGGTCATGAACATCTGTGCCAAACAAACATGGTGACGTCTCACCTCAGCACCTTCATAGTGCTTTTTATTTTTCATCATCATCCACATCACTTAATCACCCTCCTTCCTTTTGTTCTCCTCTTTCCTTCCTAATCCTCCCCCCAACAGACATGGCTGCAAGTGAGCGACCTGCCGCGGGAGGTGTATCAGCACCTGGCCCGTTACGTGCCCCAGATCTACTGCAAGGGCCCCAACCTGAACCCCAAGAGCGAGGAGCTGCTGGCCCAGCTGCTGCTGCAGTCCCCGCTGGAGTGGTACCTGTGTGGGGAGGATCCCGCCACGGGCCTGACCAAGCTGGAGCAGAACAACCAGCCCTCACAGCTCTGCGGACACGTCTTCAAAGTCGGGGAGCCCACCTACTCGTGCAGGTATATGCATTTGTTGACGCCTACACTTACATACACACTAGAGTGTGGCTCGGGTCGTATTTTTCTGTCCGAGCCCGGCCCTAGCCGACAGAAAAGTGATCGACCCCGACCCGAGCCCGAGACTATTTAAAATGTTTGTGTCCGAACCCGTCCGAAGCCCGAGACCACTGTAATAACAACAGAACCTGTGCGCAAGCAAGATTTTCTATGTGGGCTCCTCCATACTCAAAATAGCACGTGATAAATAGCCAAGATAGGCAAAGACGTTAGGATGAGGCAATTTGCAGTAGCCTAATTTAGTTACGCACGCATAGTAAGTATAAACACACACACACACACACACACACACACACACACACACACACACACACACACACACACACACACACACACACACACGTGACAGCGCACCTTATGTTTCCTTCGGTTAGACTAACCAGAGATATTGGGTGCGGTGTCCAAATGCATGGGAGGGGCGTGAGAGGATAAGAAAGGCGAAAACTAGGGAATACGTTTTGGATGCAGTCAGCACGCTATCGAAGCATTTGTTAGGCTACGTTACTGTTAATGCAAATAAATCCCCGCGAGTCCTGTGAAGCTGCTGCTCCTTGTCGTTAAGAAGGATGGGCTATAATTTAACCCAGAAGAACCTGTTCGGCCCCCAAGAGAATGTCATTTCCCCTGATGTCACCTGATGACAAATCAGGAAAGGTTGCACGCGCATAGTTACAACTGTACAGTAAAAGTGACAACAATTAAGAAGAACCTACGTGAAGGACATGATATGTCACAGCGGACAAAGTAGTAACAGGAAACCTCTCCTACCTTACTCCACGTAGCTTGTGCATCTTCTTAGTTATCCATATTATGCTCCTTGCTAGCACATGCTGGAAATGTAATCCTTGGCGAACAATGCAGTGACAAACTTCGTCATTTTATGTTCAACATTCAAGACAGCCTCGGCATGCTAAAACATGGCCTAGGCTACACTAGGCCTACAACAAAAGACCACGCGTCCGCTGACAACTGTTGATTTGGCGCTTTTAAGAAAACAAGTTGACTAGGCATCCCTACTCGGCTGACTGGGAGTGAGCGTCCATGTCGCCACTGGTAACTGGCGCGCGCATACAGCCAATAATAATCACTCGCACGAGTAGCCTACCAACATTTTCATTTATGCATATTCAATTATTTATTTTTTAATCACAAAACTGCCGTTTGCATGAACTGAAACGTTTCCTCTGGTTGCTTACAATTTTCACAATGTCTGTTTGCTTCAAGCCCGAGTCCGACCCGAGTCCGACAGATATTCTATTTTTTTTTGTCCGAGCCCGGCCCGGCCCGTCGGGTTCCGACCAGGCCCGTCGGGCTTCGGTCGGGTTGCCATGCTCTGATACACACACACACACACACACACACACACACACACACACACACACACACACACACACACACACACACACACACACACACACACACACTTACCTGTAATTACACATGCCATGCGGACTGTCAAGTGTGCATGCACACAAACTCAACTTGGGAGGTATGCGACTGTTGTGCACTGACTTAAGTGGGTAAGCCTCCTTCTCATGCAAGTACTGGTAAGTGGTACATCTCTGCATGCAGACACATGCACGCACGTGCACACACATGAATGTCAGGTCACTTAAGTGCGCTTGTATACTAAGTCAAACACTGGACACAAACATGTACAGAAAATGCACTCAAGGCTGAAAGGTTTAGAGCATTTTGGTGCCTGAACGCGTAGGACAGGTCTGCATTTCCTATTAGTCATAGTGACTTTGAAATGTCTGGTGCTTTCAGGAGTACAATTTCCTTCTGACTTGTACACATATACTTGCATGTATACACCCCACCAACTTACAACACACACACACACACACATGCAGACAGTACTATCTTACACTCATGGGTCACTTTCACAAAGTCAGTTTTTATGTCCCGCAGTCAATTTATTTTAGCACTGATGAAAATCAAGCTGCCTGCTGGGCATTTGTCATGTTGATGACTCCGGTTGTCTGGGTCGGCTTTAGGTCAGTCCGCCAGTAGAGCAGTAGACCATGCCGTAACGTCCACAGGGGGGGAAATGCCGTCATGAAATGTCGCAGCAGCTGGCTTCACGTCTCACGTTTCTTTTTTAAAACGACCAATCGTGTCTCTGGTAACCTTGGCAAACGATGTGAATGAGAGGGACACTTGATTTGCACGTACAATGGAGAGCTGAAAGCCTCGCTGATAACATGTCTTTTTGAGACGACCAATAGCCTCTCTGGTAACCTTGACAAACGATGTGAATGAACGATGAATGATTCACAGTATTGACGGTATCACTTGGTTTACAGTAGTTGATGGAAAACGGCAAGCAGTAGCTTAGCTGGTATCGCTTTTATGCAGAGGGCCCTTGTTGAAACGTGAAGGAGCTGCATGCGAGATGGATATGGATTTTTCTGCGTGGCGCTTTTGCACAATAGTAAAGAATGAAGGGTAGTGTTGAAGTGGGCCTACTGGAGTATAATGGCTGTAGTGTTTTGAGTGCCCTTTGCTGTCACTCCTGCTTCATGTTGTGCCGACATGAAATGCCGCCGGGCAGGGCTTGACACTGGCACCTGCCAACTAGCCAAATGCTGGTGAAACTTGGCTGTGGCTGGTAACAAGTTCAGTGTCACTAGCCAATTTGCCAGATAGCTTATTCTATGGTATAACATATCAGAATAGCATACTTTCTGCACGTTGCCCCTTGTGTATCAACTGTTTGTATTTAAGTTCAAGAAAAAGCTCAGGTACTCAGTTTCTATTTGTTTGTTTTACTTCCATGTAGAAACCCATGCACTCATCTTCTTGCTTTAAGCACCTCATCTTCTGAGGTTAGATGTACAGTGTCATGATAAAAAAAAAAAATCTAATTTGTGGCTAGTAGAATAGCTGGATGGCTAGTGACTCGGGAGAACCACTAGCCACAGTGGCCTGCAAGTGAAAAAGTAAATGTCAAGCCCTGCCGCCGGGTCTTTTCACTGCAGTGTCATGCAATGGCAGAATGTGTTCCCTTTATCAGCATGGCAGCAGTTGCCACAGAATGAAATCAGACGGATGCAGATAAAATGACACAAGATACTGTATTTCGAAAGGGAATCTGTGAAATTTTGTCATCCAACCTACTCAGATGAATGTAAAACCTGGATTTCACCCTGCATTTAAGGATTATTTTGAAGGCAGCCACCTTTACAATAGACCCCACCTTCACTAGGTCCCCTGGAAATATAACTTAATTGTTTTGCAAATGTAATTTCTAACATTTCTCCACAAAACATGTCATATTTCATGTGAACGTGCATGATGTTAAAATGATGTTGTGGGCCGGATAAGACCCTGCTCCACCCCTGCTCTATAGTAACTGCACACCAGTTTGTCAGTGAAGTTAATTGTGTTGCCGTCTGCCAAATGTAATGTAATGTGTTGGAGGGAAACTATGACGTTTTGTTTTTTATTTCTTCTTTTACTTCCACCTTTGTTGAGAAGACGGCTTTTCAATCTATACAATTATAATGCTGTGTTGCTGGTCTGTAGACTATGTCCATGAAAGGAAATGTCACTGAAGCTAATTGAAGCTCTTCAACAGTACTTGTAGCCTACGTATAGACGCCTACAGAGATGATGGGGCATTTAAGGTGTTACGCTTAGCAATCCTTATTCAACCAACATTTTAACCACTCTAGTCAATGCTCATAAGGAGTCCTCTGTTGATTTATCTGAAATGTTCTGAACAATTTAAAGTTACTGTATAGCCGTCAAATGCTTATATCCACAATAACGAACCAGAGAACGTAAACAAGTGTCAGGCAGAGGGAAATGGTTAGGGAAATACCTAACACCTGTACGCCGGTACAGCTCAGTGATTTAGTGCAAGTTCAGTGAAGTGAAAAGGGTAAGTGCACTTTTACAATGTCTTCACGATGAGCCTACTCTTATAGGTCACATATGAGTTGTGTATGTGAAATAGAAATGTCATGATGTTCCCCCTCGTTACTGCAGTATTGTCTTATTGGCTGATCATGCAGACAAGGGAAAAAGGAACTGTACTCATTCTGTGTTACTGTCTTCACATTCATTTGACTAAGATCTGGGTTTTTCCAGAGTGTTTTGGAAGGGGGTTTATTAGTACTTAATATCTTGCTTTTTTCCTGCTCTAATGAACTGTGTCAATGGACCTGGCCCTAACACACACACACACACACACACACACACACACACACACACACACACACACACACACACACACCCACGCATGCACTGGAGCATTGAACTAGGTCAATTTGAGGCCGGGTTAAGTCTTGGTAATCTCTGAGCCTGAGGAAGTGTGTAAAGGGCCTCTGTGTGTCTCTGCTTCACTTTCCTGCTAATCCACCCTCTTGTTTCTCTCAGGCACTAGAGCTGCACTCACCTGCTCCGGTGATGATGTGGGTTGGCCCTTCACTCCTGTCTTTAGTGACCTTTAAAGGGGTCACCATGAAACTTTTGGCGTTGAAAAGTTTTTACTTACGTCAACCTTGCAAAGGTTTCATGGTTTCCTTTAAAACGGTACTTTGTGTCTTCCTTGCACACATCGGCAACAGTGCTTTCCCTAAACACATTGGCAAGACTAACATGAATGTGTTCGGTGGCCTATATCTGTGAAGATTTTCAGTCTCTCAGGTCACTCAATCCAAAGAGTTTAGTTGTAAAGAACTAGTGGTGCACCAGAGGAAGTCTTGGTTTCCAAGGTTTCCAACTTTACTCTGAAGATGTTTCCTAGGTTAGTAACTTGAGTTAAAATGTCTTGTGGAAGTTGTTTGGTGCAGAGAGGACTAGAGATGTTGAGGTTGACCACAGCAGGGGGATCACAGACAAGGTACTGAACTGTTGTAAAATGTCAAGTAATGCACCACTCCCCCAAATTATGTATTTGAAGTCCAGATCATATCATTTTTACATGTATTTTTTGTGATCAAATGTTTATATTCCCCCCAAAAAAGGTGAACACGGTGGAGAAAGAAGGCAGGAACAGGGGAGACACAACACAGTAGACACAAACAAACAAACAAACAAATAAAATGGACAAAAGAGTCTCTTAAAGAGTCAATAACTTGGCTAGAGTTCTTTCCGATGCACCATTTATGAATGCTGTTGAAACGCTGTTGCAAATTTGGAGACTAACCCACAGACTAAAAACTCAAGTCACAGCCATAGATGACTGCAGAAGATGCATTAAGCGATGCATCATATTTATGTGCCGTCACATGGTGTCTCTGACATGGGCATCTGCCGATGATGTTTAAACACTGGCATGCAAAGGAGCTTAGTGCCTCAGCCAAAGCTATGAAAGCCACCCCAATAACACGCTTCAAATTCAAATCTACACAAATAGGGATGTACCAAACATGCACCAGAAAGATTACCAGCTAGACACTTGCTGGCCTGTGATGAGTTATAGTTATACAAAATGAGGAGTTGGAGTTTAAGAAGAAAGGAAGTATATATTGTGTCCAAACAAATGGAATTGTATGTGTGGTGGACTCTGTACTTTTGCTCCAAAAATGGCTGCACAAATGTTCTTTTTTTCCAGGCGTAAGAAGAAGCATGCAAGTGTGTATATACACACACACACACACACACACACACACACACACACACACACACACACACACACACACACACACACACAGGCATTGGTTCCATGGGACATTTAATTCGGAATTAACCCCATTTAATTCCAAATAACTTAACTTAATTCCGTTTTGAAAACATCATGTAAACACTTCACAATTCGGAATTAAATGAAAGTGCAATGTAAACTCCACAGAGGTATTTTAATTCTGAATGATTAATTATGAATTAAAAACGTCATGTAAAGGTGGCCAGTGTCTTGGATATGGATAGCATGAATACACAGAGCTAGCCTTGCAGTGAGCACTGTTGTTTTCATCCCATATCACAGGCATGGTAAGCCAGACTGCATTGTTTTGCGGGTGAGGTGTGATGCTGTTTTAGGAATGGCACGAGATTGGTCTAAGCACGTTGTCACGCGAGCGTGGTTAACATCTCTGCGTCAGTTTACGGTGCTGTGTGAAGATGCTGGTTGTCCCACTCATACTCGTGTGTGTGCGTGTGTGTGTTTCTCTTCACAGGGACTGTGCTGCTGACCCCACGTGTGTGTTGTGTATGCAGTGTTTCCTGGGAAGCGTGCATAAAGACCATCGCTACAGGGTAAGGAACACACACATACACACACCGTGTGCTGTCTTATCGGAGTACTGCAGTGTACGGCTCTAACATGGCATTGATGTTTACTGTTTAAGTGGTATACACGTCTATCTGAATCTGTTTTGGAAGGCCCTGAAAGGTGTGTGATTTCCAGCTGCCATAGAGTGTGTGTGTGTGTGTGTGTGTGTGTGTGTGTGTGTGTGTGTGTGTGTGTGTGTGTGTGTGTGTGTGTGTGTGTGTGTGTGTGTGTGTGTGTGTGTGTGTGTGTGTGTGTGTGTGTGTGTGTGTGTGTGTGTGTGTGTGTGTGTGTGTGTGTGTGTGTGTTAGGGCTGGGCGATATGACGAGACATATCGTGAGGACGAGAGAGACGTGTCTATCGTGACCTTTCTCCTCTATCGTTTATATCGTGATAAAAAAATATTTTCATTATTACAGCTAATACACATTTTAATATAATTTCACCTCATAATATAGCCCTTTTATGATTGTAAACATGTGCAAAAAATAATTTTAAAACTACTTGTGGGCCAAACTAGGCTATTTTATTGTTTTACTCCCATTATTTATTTCTGGTCGTATGCTGTCGAGAGAGTGCACGCAGCCAATTCAGTCTGTTTGACTCAAACTTTGAGTCTGCAGTCACTCCTCGGTTGGCGCCCCCTAGAGTGCAGTACCCGGAAAAGTGTCTTTGCCACTGCCTTGCCAGCTAACGTGACGAGCACCGGGCAGCAAGCGTGCGAAATAATCATGGCTGGAAAAAGGCGTTGGACAACTTACCAAAAATGAGCCAACTAGATGCTGCGGTGAAGTTTGGCATTCCTACCTGCGCTGTTTTGTATATTCTGAGCACGAGACCTCCCCCCCGAGCCCCCCTCCCCCTTGCGCTTCTGTGAAGCGCATCTCTCCTACACAACCGCTGCTCAACGGATCTCGAAAGTAATGGAATTGAAACGTTCCGTACGACGCACTATGGGCTACACATTTTGGCCGGTGATGAAAACAGTTATAAAGCCCTTCGTGCACTTTCACTGGGACTTCTTGTGAGCACATCATTCTCTGAAATGTTTAACTTGACCCTCTGTAGCCTACTTGGAAATCCACCACCATTTTTCAGCAGAGGTAGGCTAAAAGTTAAAGTGACTCGATGCTATGATGCTGCGCATGCCATTGAGTCCCAAACAGTTAGGTTTGACTTCTGGGCATGAAACGGTTTTGCAAATGCAATGCCCTTTGTTGTGTTCACTGATATATTGGTAAAAATACAACAAACAGAATTGTTCCTCGACAGCAACCAGCGTGAGTCAAGTGATTATTGGGAAGCATAACGTGGTTGGGGACAACGCTGGTGGGGACGAGAGCAAGCAATAGGCTATTGCGTGCTGTTTATAACAAGTTCTTACATAGGCTATTCACAAATACTTTCAGCTTTGTTCAGTTTCATATTAGGCCTACTGGTATTTTGTAACATTAAGTAGGCCTATTTAAAATGCGCTAATATAATTTACTGACTAATTACAGTCATTTTTTGTCAGACATTTTGTCCAGTCACATTTTATTTTGCCGGTCATTCATGCCAATGTCCGGCCACAGTTGGCTAACGTGAACCTTGCTGTTTATGGCCGCAATTTGCGCATCTGTGGTGTTCTTGGTTCGTGGGACTCTCACATTGGGAAACGAGATGACTGGTGAAAACAGGCAATGAAAGATTTTTTCGACCCTGTCCGCCAAACTGGTTGATTATGTTTTTTTTGTTTGTTTTTTTAAGGCTATATCGATACATATCGCTATCGTGATATAAAATAATCCATATCGTGATATACATTTTTGTCCATATCGCCCAGGCCTAGTGTGTGTGTGTGTGTGTGTGTGACTGTGTGATCAGAAGCCCGTCCATATGGGCATGCAGCTTTCACTCAGCAGAGGCTCTCAGAATCACCTTTGATCTCATTAGTGACCAGGACACACACACACACACACGCACACACACACGCACACAGTCTGGTGATGAGGACCTGTATTGAAAATTCACACAGACAAGGGGGGGACCTGTGAATCACTGTAAAGTAATACACAAACCCTGGCACACGCATGCATACATACACTAATAGGGGAGGAAAGTAGTGCCATAATTGTGAATGTGTCTGTCACTTGCTCGTGGCGTGTAAAGCTAGATTTATGCTTCGGACGCATAGCCTTTGCGTCCGTCCGTCTTCTGTCTGTGCGAGTCCACGCCCCCCTCGCAGAGGCTCTGCGCCCGTCGTCGAGTGCCTCGAAAAATGTCTAACTATCCGTCGGACGGACGCGGAGGAAGCAGACAAGAAGGCGCTATGATTGGTCGTCTCGCTACTTCCTTGTTCTTGTGGCAGCACAATGCCGGTAGTTTGCGAGAGCAGAGGAGCTGTATTCTGTTAAAAACTATATTAATGCCTTGTGTGTAAATGTGTGTAAATACACAAAGCTACAAGCTAAGTAACAAACAATGCATCAGTTGAACACTCGGCACAATGCCTGCGGTTTTACCATCATAGCTTCCTCCACCGAAAGTAAACACACATAGGCAGAATCAACTGTCTTTACATGCTTGCATTTTCTGCTCGTGAAAACAGACTGGGTATGTCAAATAATGATACCAGTACATTGTCTTTGCAATTTGTGTGTAAAATACCTAACTAACTGGGCTAGAAAGCAACATTGCTTAATGACCGCAATGCTTTCAATGTAGTGAAGGTAATCGCGCAATTTCAAATGTGGCTCGCAACGAGATCTCGGACCTCGCAGATCTCGCAGATGCATGAATACAAAGTTGGTTCGTGGCCACTCCCACGCGACTTTTGACGAGCGCAGTTGCAGAAGTCTAATCTGACCTTGTGTGTGTGTGTGTGTGTGTGTGTGTGTGTGTGTGTGTGTGTGTGTGTGTGTGTGTGTGTGTGTGTGTGTGTGTGTGTGTGTGTGTGTGTGAGTGTGTGTGTGCGTTCATATGCCAATGGCAACCTCTGGGATAGTGGCTTTTGTGACTGCAGAGACATAGACATTGATCTGTGTGTGTGTTGTGCAAATGTGTGTGCCTATCTGCAGATGACAACCTCCGGCGGTGGTGGCTTCTGTGACTGTGGGGATGCAGAAGCTTGGAAAGAGGGCCCTTACTGTCAGAAACACGAGCCCAGCATCAGTGACAGCTCACAGGAGGTACACACATTATTTTTCTCCCTCTCTGTCTCACGCAAACGC
>NC_085880.1:29985265-29997765 GCF_034702125.1 Engraulis encrasicolus
CACACACACACACACACACACACACACACACACACACACACACACACACACACACACACACACACACACACAGGTGCCAGGAATGTGTACCACCAGTTGTTGATGAGCAGCCTCCTGATGGATCTGAAGTATAAGAAGCTGTTTGCCATCCAGTTTGCCAAGGTAAGTCTCGGCGACGCCCTCTGCCCTGCTGCCGCTTCACTGGGCCCTGCCACCACACTACTCCACCGCACAACACCCCTCTCAACCAATACCCAAACCCAGAACAGGCTACCTCTGCACATTCACACAACTAGGAATACAGATTTGAAGGCTTGCATCAAATCCCCACCTAGTGCCATTTTAAGTCTGCATGTACTGTTATTATCATTGCAGATGTACACCCCTTTGTAGTTTCCAACTTGGGCAGCTGTATTTCCTTAGCAGACTAGCAAGAAAGGGGCCATGGCCCTCTCCAGTAGCAGATCTTCTATTTCTGTCAACCGGCTGTGGTAGAAGTTCATTAACTTTATTTTTTTTTGTCCAACTGATGAGTTGATCTTAGCATCTGAGTAAGGCCCTCCTGTTTTTGTTCACTCGCAACCAGAATCTGCTGGGACAATGAAAAGATTTTTTTTTTAAAGGGAGTTGTTGAGCTGGTCCGGCCAGAACACAAAGTTGTGCCATTGCAATGTCTGTGAATGTGTAGTGTAGTGTGACTTGCAGCTGAACACACATTGTTGCTCGTAAACTTGTCTAGAGGTGTTTAATATGCAGCATTTTGAGGTCAGTACCTTGTAGAAATGGGGCAGTGGTGCTGAGATGCCCAAGTCTCCTATAAGAAGTTGTGACATGCTGATACACAATCAGCCTTTTGAGTGTTATTTGCCTGTTGCCCATCTTCCTGTGGTGAAGCCTTCTGTGCTTGCACAATGCCACTATGGCATGACGCTCATCAGTACCAAGGATGTGAGGGACGTGTTTATATTGCTGTTACTGTTACTGAATTCGCACTACAAATATTTCTCACTCCCACATGAGTGTCTGACCAGTCCTCACCAGGATGTTAAAGTTAACGGCTGAAGTAGATTGCAGACCAAGATTTTACACAACTTAACACACTCTGTTGCAGAGATTAGTTTATGGCCAGTTGACTCCCATAGAGTCAACCTACTCCACTTGTTCTGAATTCCTTCGCCTGCCTGCCTGAAGTCAAAAGCACCACTCCTCATAATGTCATTGGTGTTGAGGCTTGAAATCAAAGGTCAAAGGTGACATGTTGGAGCTCAGTTAGCAATACAGAACATTTGACCTTGTGTGAACCCTAAAAGGTCAAATGTCACATGTCCCATATCAGTATTCAGTTGTTGATGTAGTGAATGTGAAGACGTGTTAGGCCTAAAAGACTAAGGTGGTGAAGAATGCCACAAAGAATGAAGCATGAAGAATGCCATGTCAGTGTTCAATAAGTGATGTAGCAAATGTGACCTTATAAGGTAGGAGCAGGTTCGCACACTAAACAAGACACAAGTGTCTTGTTTAGTGTGCGAACCTGCTCCTACCTTATATCTTACTTCTTTTGGGTCCACGCACCTAGTTAATTTTCGTAACATCTAGAGCGCAACAATACCCTTACCTCCTGGCAAATGTGACCTTACACATGTCCCTCCTGGTCATCTAGTGTGTTCAGGGCCCCAAGGCCCAGTCCCATTGAAGAAGATGACGGTGACAGTTTGTGATGTGTTTGTTATAGTAGTGTTGGCACATTCACCAGCAAGGAGAGTTTACACAATTCCATTATGCATGTTGTCCAAAAACATTGTGAAGTGTGGTGGAAAGTGCGCACATCCAGCAAAAAAGCATCAGCAGGTGCCAAATCAAAAAACTGTCACATGTAGGAGCGGGAAAGGATCTGCACACTGCTTGCAAAAGACTTAATTTATTAGAGGCAACGTTTCGATCATAGATCTTCTTCAGGCATCTTACGGAAGAAGATCTATGATCGAAACGTTGCCTCTAATAAATTAAGTCTTTTGCAAGCAGTGTGCAGATCCTTTCCCGCTCCTACAAAAACATTGTGAAGCCATGTAATTTTCAAAGTGTATCACAATATAGACATCTTTTTGTTTTGCCACCACCCGTTCTCAAACTGACATTCATTCTGGTGTAGGCACTGCTGACTGAGTGAATCACACAATTCTCCTGTAGTAGTTTTGTGCATCCACTTCCACTGACTTAAGCCGGTTTCATAGCATAAAATTAAGACACCAGTTTGAGAAATGGCAGACAAAACAATAGTCGTATCTGTAATGGTACACTTAACTGTACTATTACACTTAACAGGAGTTTTACTTAACAATGATTGAGAGTGTGTATACCTTTTTGTACACCTTGTATAGTCAACCTTATTTGTTAGTATTACCAACTATTAACAGTGCATGCATTTGCCAGTCTGGGTAATGTTACCATGGTGTGTGTGAATTTAGATTAGTGGGCCAAGTGTGTTGGCGTGTGATTGTAAGTACACCTACACAGGTCTGCCTCTGCGTGATGATTACAGTTTGGTGCGTCTTCACACCTCTCTCGTGTTAGTCAGCAGATTCTCTCTCTCTCTCACACACACGCACACACACACACACACACACACACACACACACACACACACACACACACACACACACACACACACACACACACACACACACACACACACACACACACACTAACTTGGCCCACTAATCTAGATGCCAGAGGAAACAGGAAGTCCTTCTTGTAGCATCTGGCGCCTCCTCTGACCTCAGCCCTGGGTTGACCTGATCAGGCCTGATTAGCCGCTCCCCGCACCACTTTGAAGCACAACAGAAAACATCCTGCCTCTGAGCTCTCTGATCTACACACACACAAGCACGCACGCACAAATGTACAGGCAGGTGCACATCAAATACTCACATCATCAAAAGCTTGCCTTGCTGCATTGACATGAGATTCTTATCGTGTCAGGTTTTCGCACAACAGTAGTTATAACTTCTGTGGTTTTATCACATGGTTTATGACTCTGCTTCTTGCATATGTGTGCTAAATTGCCTTAATGGAATGCATGCGTTATTATGCTATTCTATGTTTTATTATGCTGTGTAAGATAGCGTGTCTTGTTAAGGCTTTCAGAAGCACAAAGAGCTATTCGAGCTATTTGAGCTTTTGTCTCAAACCTTTTAAGTACACCTCAGCAGGTGTGTTGGTTCAAGTGTATGACGTGAAGAGCCATTAACTACATTTCAGTGTCCACTAGGAATGCATGATGGGATGTTCTTTAGCGCAAGGCAGTGGCCTGGTCCACAGGTCAGACAAAGCTCTGTGCATTGTCCTTTAGGTGTTTAAGCGATCTCTCCTAAAACCAGGACACCGTCTAATCCAAGACCTGGAAGCTAGCCAGTCTGCGCAGTCTTTAAGGCTCTGAAAGCTCTACAGTCTAAAATCAGGATGTAAACAGTCATGGCCTCTGACCGGATATCTCCCAAATACATTATTTCTGTGCAAAAGTAGGCCAATATGCGAGAATGCTTTAGACTAAAGTGAAGATGAAGCAATCTCTGACAAAACATGTACCCATGTACAGGGCTTTTACTACCCAAAACATGTACAGGGCTTTTACTTCCTGAGCTTCCGGTATTGACATCTCGGCTGTTCCCAGAACAGTGCTGTGAGGCTCACTTAGCAGAGGGGATTTTGACGAAGTGTTACACCGAGGGGAATCAGTCCCAGTTAGTTAGACAGTGATGCAAGCGTAATATTTAGCATCTACTTCACAAAGCCCTTTAGGAAATGACTGAGCTCCACATTCTAGCACCACCATGACCACGGTGCGCAATGCCAGACATTTGAAAGCTTTGATTGGCATTGTTCCTGTCCCATCAATTAGTTTCACGTGTATTTGTGGAATTGATTGTTTTGATGCTACAAATGATCAAATATTGCTGTAAGACTGTGCTTTGGTTATGTTGATGCCAATGTGCCGAGGCCTTAAGACGAACTCAGGACCAACCACAAACGAGCAGAGGAGGGCTGTGGGATGGGTGGTGTTGGACAAAGAGTCTTCAGTGGAGCAAGATGGCTTACTTACTTCATGATGGGTCCATTTCAAACCTATCTCCCATCCTCTCCTTTTGCATATGGCCCCAGGCTTCACTGACACCCCTGACTCCGTGGCCAAAACAATAACGTTTTGCCGCAGTCAGTCTAGGCAGAACAACTTTTTACGGGATTTTAACCCATTCAGTATCCCGATTGCAAATGAGAAAACGACATTTTAATTGTGTTATTGTGAGACATTGCATGAAGCTTACATTGTCAATGACCTCTTAGCTCACATCAGGAGGCCACAAGCAAAAGGAGATGACGGGAGGTACTAGATTGAGTTGGACCCGATGTGTAGTACATCCTGAACTGTCTTGCTCCACTCAAGGATCTTTGGTGTTTGGGATGAGCGTTTGAAGGTGGGATGGGGTGCTTGTCGTTGAGTTACAGGGGCCTACTGGCCCTCTGACAGGAAGGTGAATCTCGCCCCCTCCTCCATCTTGTTGTCTAGAAATACCGGCGCCTCCAGACAGATTTTATGGAGGACGACCACGAGAGAATAGTCTCAATCGTCTCACTGTCAGTGCAGCTCTTCACCGTCCCCACCATGGTGAGTACTTTGTGAAGCACACACACCTGCACACTGACACACACTCCTCCCCCTCTCCTCTCCCTCTTTTTCTCTCTCTCTCTGTCTGCTGTCTCTCCTCCCCCCCCCCTCTTCCTACCTCCTTTCCCCCTGTCAGAGCTATGAGCGCTTGCAGAGCGACTATGTGAGAGACGACCATGACAAGGAGTTCTCGGTCACAGATCTCTCCGTGCAAATGTTCACTGTGCCCTCGCTGGTGAGTACACACGCCCGAGAGAAAGGAGGACGTGATGAGCGAGGGATGAATGGGAACATGATGAAAGTGTAGTGGGTAGATGGATGTAATTGTGATAGTGGAGAAAATCTGATACATTTAAAAGACTTAAGAGTTGTTCAGATCAATGGCATCCAAAGCAACTAGATCGACAGTTCATGTCATTATTTCTCTCCAGAGAGTCTGGGAATTGAGTAGATGTCCCAGATTGACAAGCCGATTGACCGCATATCACAATATCATGTCACGAGCAAATAAATCAAATTAATAACAGCTTCTACAGTGACCTCTTTGACCTGTTCGCGCTGGCTGCTTATGATCTGAACGCACGGTCATGACCGTTGAATTGATTGAGTTCACGGGAATTGCCTTAGGGTAACTTGATCACTGAATCACTAACTGCATGAATGACTAAATGACGTCATCAGATGGTGAAGGTGTTCTCAAGGAATCCACATGATCACCCTCAGCATCATCATCATCATCACTGCATTGCATGACGGAACAGGCCAATATTAGTTCTTAACAATTATTCCTGTGTTAAGTCATATCCAGTATAAGTTCATATGCTTTTGATGTTTTATGTCCTGCAGATTTTATGGATTATGGATTTTATGGACTGCAGATGTAAATTAGCCTGAGGCTAACTCTGGTACAATGTATGAAATGGCGACATTCATTTTTTAACTGTTCATGGTACCATAGCCCTTCTACCAAGTATAAACCCTCTCTGATGGTACCTTATAAATGGAATAGAATTCAAATAAACCCCTCCTAGACACATGTGCAGACACTTGTGAAAACATGATGAGCGTTTAGTAAGCCTTGTCACGCTCATACTGTACCCTTAGCATCTCACCCAGTTCTCCATACTTCTCTCAGTTCCATGTGGAGATACTGCCATCTTGTCATACACACACCATAACTTACCATGGCACACAATTACCTTATAAAACTCTGTATTCACATAATGGGTCACTGACAACCACTAAATTAATTAATAGTTAGTAATTAATGTATAGGCAGTGAATATGCTTCTTATATAAGCCAGTAAAAACAAACAAAAAACCCACATGTAATGCATACAATAGTGGCATTAGCTGTGGTTACACCACACTGATGTCTGCTACTAAAAAACGTCAATGACCCTAATACAGAACAGGCAGACAAGCATTGTGTCTGGCGAATACAGACCTCACAGTCACCATGTAAAAAAAACATATAGGCTTTGTGAACTGTGGAAATGCACATGGGTGCCAAATGCTAACCCAGGGCATTTCAACGTTTGACCTGTGTGTGTGCCTGCCTGCCTGCCTGCCTGTGCCTGTCCTACTGTGTCCTGTTTAGGCGCGCATGCTGATTACGGAGGAGAACCTGATGACGACCATCATTCGCACGTTTGCGGACCACCTGCGGCACCGCGACCTGCAGGGCCGCTTCCAGTTCGAGCGCTACACGGCCCAGCAGGCCTTCAAGTTCCGCCGCGTGCAGAGCCTCATTGGAGACCTCAAGTGCGTTACTGTGTGTGTGAGTGTGAGTGTGTGTGTGTGTGTGTGTGTGTGTGTGTGTGTGTGTGTGTGTACGTGTGTGTGTACGTGTGTGTGTGTGTGTGTGTGTGTGTGTGTGTGTGTGTGTGTGTGTGTGTGTGTGTGTGTGTGTGTGTGTGTGTGTGTGTGTGTGTGTGTGTGTACGTGTGTGTGTGTGTGAGTGTGAGTGTGTGTGTGTGTGTGTGTGTGTCAGGGTCAATCAAGACGTCACATGCCTCTTTCTGTCTGTCTCTTTCTTTTTGGTTTGTCATATGTTGCTGTTCAAGATGTTGCCATGTTGCCCATTATTCACTTCATAGTATTGTGTGTATTTTTGAGTAGCAATTTGCCAAGTCTATGAGTACAGAAAGCCTGTGGAGAGTGGATGATGTGCTCTTCAATTTACCTGTTTGTCATGTCTTGTAGGTATGTCCTAATAAGCCGGCCCACTGAGTGGTCCGACAAGCTCAGGGAGAAGTTTCTGGAAGGACTGGAGGCGTTCCTCGACCTGCTCAAGTGCATGCAGGTACTGTACAGCACTTTCTCCTTGCCTTTAGCAAACTGAACACTACATTTGATGTGTTTTTGTTCTGTTTTGTTTTGTTTTTTTGTTCTACAAATAAATCTAACATGCAATGCAATGCAGACCTCTGCCAAGCCATCTTAAATGATCGCCAACATCAGGGTTGATCTGTTATGCGTACACTTTTCCTCCTTTCATGCACATACCATGTGATTTCCATTAGACTTGAAGGTGTGTGGGGGGGTTAACTCTCTTGTTGCCAATGTTAAAGTGTGTCATTTCGGATCCTAAAGTTCAGTAGCAATGATGCTTCAGCGCGTCAATTCAGTTTTTTATGGTAAGGTATTATAAGCATAGAATTCAATGTTCTGTGGCTGCTGAAAATCCTCTGGTACTGTAGGGTTGTATCATTCAAAAATGGCTGGCATCCACTGAGTTAATGGAGATTGCCCATTCAAGGAAACATGGTCCAGTATCAGTAGCCCTACTTAACCAACATATTAGCAACATTTCAGAATGGCATGTTCGTGTGGTTTTGCAAACCCCAAACAAATACACAGACTAGAGGAAAAGCATGACCTCCTGAGCAGAAGTAATACATTTGCTTTTATCCAATTTAATTTCTTTGAAAATAAACAATAATTGTAATGATCTCATTTTTTTAAGCTGTGTGCTATGATCTGTATTATGAGTGTGCTGTGCGTGTGGTAAGTGGGTCATGTGAACCCCAGGCCTCTATGTTGGGGCTAACCGAACTGACCTCGGAAAACAGGATGTGCCAAAGAGGTCACCACCACCTCTCTTACTGGGTTACTGAGTGAACATGTACCCACACGCGCGTCCGCACCAAGTCTGTGTGTGATGTGGCTTGTGGTGTCAGGGGTTATGATCTGTTTTTATGAGTTTGTTAATGTGTGAGACCCAAAGCAGCATGTAAGTTCTGTATTTGTGTGTGTGTGTGTGTGTGTGTGTGTGTGTGTGTGTGTGTGTGTGTGTGTGTGTGTGTGTGTGTGTGTGTGTGTGTGTGTGTGTGTGTGTGTGTGTGTGTGTGTGTGTGTGTGTGTGTGTGTGTGTGTGAATGGGTCATTAAGCTGGTTTGGTGTGCGTGTGAGTCTGTGCTGGTTTCCATTTTTTTTGCCCTTGTTTTAACGTGTGTGTGTGTGTGTGTGTGTGTAGGGTATGGACCCGGTGGTGAGGCAGGTGGGCCAGCACATAGAGATGGAGCCGGAGTGGGAGGCGGCCTTCACCCTGCAGATGAAGCTCACACACATCATATCAATGATCCAGGAGTGGTGCGCCACTGATGTGAGTAACACATGCACACACGCGCACACACACACACACACACACACACACACACACACACACACACAGACACAGACACACACACACACACACACACACACACACTATGAACACGGATAGAGCAGAGAGAACGCCAGTAAGGGATATTATACACTAACAGACACATTTGATATGTTAGATCTGTGCCATGTGTATGCTGCTGGACAACTTAAACTTTCTCCGTTATTAATTAAGCTTCTCTACTGTGTGTGCGTGTGCGTGGGTGCGTGCGTGTGTGCGTGTGTGCGTGCGTGCGTGCGTGCGTGCGTGCGTGCGCGTGTGCGCGTGCGCGTGTGTGTGTGTGTGTGTGTGTGTACTCCAGGAGCGTGTGCTGATCGAGGCGTACAGGAAGTGCCTTTCCATCCTGACCCACTGCCACAGCGGCTTCACGGACGGAGAACAGCCCATCACACTGAGCATGTGCGGACACTCGGTCGACACCATCCGCTACTGCGTCAGCCAGGAGAAAGTCAGCATACACCTGCCTGTCTCCCGACTGCTCGCAGGTAACCACACACACACACACACACACACACACACACACACACACACACACACACACACACACACACACACTGTCGAATACCCATCTCTTTTCTCAAGAAGTAGCAAACTCCAGGGGAAAGTGAGCATCTATTTACCCCATGTTTAAAGTCCCTTTATTTACCTGTGTTTATTTACGTTTTCCTCCCAGGTTTACATGTCCTGCTCAGCAAAACAGAAGTGGCGTATCGCTTTCCCGAGCAACTGCCCCTGGTGAGTATTTTTGTCTTTGTGTGTATGTCTTTGTCTGTGTGTGTCTTTGTAAGTGGGTGCATGGTTCATTTGTCAGAGTAATTTTGACATATTTTGCTGAAATTAGTGTTCCGTATCATCAAGCACGTGATACCCCACATTTTGTGTTTGTGTAAGACTTCGAAGAACGCTCTTTGGAAGGCTCTTGTTCTCAGTTCCCACATACAGGGGTCAATGGTGTTTTTTTGGGCTTAGACGTCAGGTGGTACAACCACAACTAATGTTCATAAATTCATTAGAAATTGGTCATTAATGTACTGCAATGAACATGTTTCTTAGATAATCCACTAAACATTTAATCCATGCAATAGTGGCATTTGCAGTGGTTGCACCATACTGACTTGTGGTACTGCTAAAATGACATTGACCCACATAGACCTACCATCAAATGCTTGGTCTACTTGCAAAGCTCAGACCTTGTATATTTGATTGATGTGGACAACATAACTCCACAGAGAAAAGAACAGCATGGTGGCTTTCTCATATTTTTGTCAGCTGTTTAATGGCAATGAAACACCTTCTCATATTCTGTGATGCTGTTCCCCTTTTCACCCCCAGAGTGAGCTGAGCCCCCCCATGCTGATAGAGCACCCTCTCCGCGCCCTCGTGCTCTGTGCACAGGTACACGCTGGGATGTGGAGGAGAAACGGCTTCTCATTGGTCAATCAGATCTACTACTACCACAATGTGAAATGCCGGGTGGAGATGTTCGACAAAGACCTCATGATGTTACAAGTAAGGGTCTGCATCTTTCTGTAAGGATGTGTGTGTGTGTGTGTGTGTGTGTGCGTGCGTGTGTTTGGCATTTATACAGTAGTTACTCCACATGCAGCAGTTTTGTACACAGTTTCTTTTATATTATTTTAAGCAAGTACAATGTTAATATGTCTGTGACCTAACCGTGTGTGTGTGTGTGTGTGTGTGTGTGTGTGTGTGTGTGTGTGTGTGTGTGTGTGTGTGTGTGTGTGTGTGTGTGTGTGTGTGTGTGTGTGTGTGTGTGTGTGTGTGTGTGTGTGTGTGTGTGTGTGTGTGTGTGTGTGTGTGTGTGTGTTTGTGCAGGCCGGAGCCTCCATGATGGATCCTAATCATTTCCTGATGATCACACTGAGCCGCTTTGAGCTCTTCCACATCTTCAGCTCAGCAGACGGACGCAAGAGATACAGCAGGGAGAACGCCAATAAGGTACTGTGTACACACACACACACACACACACGCTCTGACATGCACTCACATGAACATAGATACAGCAGGGACAATGCCCCCAAGGTAACGTGAAAAACACACCTGAGCACCGATACAACAGAGAGAAATTATGCAAACATTGTAACACCCTGACACACACATGAAAAGAGGGGAAAAGTGCAGCGAGAATAGCATCACGCTCTTACAGTATAAACGCAGATAGCAGAGCGGAGAGGACATCAATAAGGCATCACATACACAAACATGCGTGTGCACACACGTTATGACTAGCAACACAAACAGCACATAGAATAAGTAACACACAGACACGCATAACATGTAAAACACTCTTCAGACTTCCCACTCTTCTCGATGGCAGTATAAGTTATGTTTGTGTCTTTGTTTGCAGGATGTGGTCCAGCAGAACAACACCCTGATAGAGGAGATGCTTCACCTCATCATCATGGTTGTGGGTGAGTAGACATGCGTGTGTGTGTGTGTGTGTGTGTTTTTGCATGTGCGTGATTGCATGCTTGCAGTCAGTGGTGAAATTAGAGGTATGTTCACTTCGTGCTATGTCACCACTGAGCCTCCATGATTTAGCCACATTGTTTGTGGCTGTGCATGCAAACATGCAAACCTTTTGAGTGTGGCTTTCATCAGGTTTTCATTTTTATTTTTATTTTGCTGAGAAGCTGTGCTTTCCTTCAAACATGTACACATACTGTAGTGTGATGTTTGTCTGGATGCCACAGCTCATTTGTATGATATGAATGTATGTTGCAGGTGAGAGGTTTGTGGCAGGCATTGGCCAGGTCCATACCAGCGAGGAGATCAAGAGGGAGATCATCCACCAGCTTTGCATCAGACCAATGGCCCACAGCGAGCTGGTCAAAGCACTACCTGAGAACGTGAGTTACTTACACACACACACACACACACACACACACACACACACACACACACACACACACACACACACACACACACACACACACACACACACACACACACACACACACACACACACACCAGTTCCACCAGGAGACCCAGAGACGACCATCAACCACCCTGAGCTAGTCAGAGCCTGAGTCTGAAGATGTCTGTTAGTTCCATGCATGCATACAGTAAGAATGTGTTACCTAGATGGGAAAACACTTCAGGGGAGTATACCATGTACCACCACACATTCAGTCATGTCATTACTTGAGGAATTATTTCTTTCCATCATACACACACACACACACACACACACACACACACACACACACACACACACACACACACACACACACATTCTCCCAGTCATCCGCAGAAAGAGCAATACTCACCAGATTGTTGAAGCTATTTCCACATTCTCACCTCCTCTGTAATTGATATCTGCTGCCCTCTAGCGGATTATACTGTAACATCAGTGATAATCTGTGCTATCCTCTCTCTCTCTTTCTCTCTCTCTCTCTCTCTCTCTCTCTCTCTCTCTCTCTCTCTCTCTCTCTCTCTCTCTCTCTCTCTCTCTCTCTCTCTCTCTCTCAGGAGAATAAAGAGACTGGCATGGAGCGAGTTATAGACAGTGTGGCTTCATTCAAGTGAGTGTGCCTCCTTCAGCAGCAGTAAAAATGTATATTCGGTCAGTGTTACACTGTGCTTGTGTGGCCATTGTACGACAACATTTTTTTTTGCGTGAACATCTAGGTCCGCGTGCGTGCGTGCGTGCGTGCGTGCGTGCTTTCCATCAAAGAAAATAGAAATGGCCACACACCTAATGGGTCCTTCATTGCAATTTTCTATATGTTTGCCTGTAGGTCCTGCATTATTTTGGGATGTGTGTACAACTTCTCATGTTATTATTACCATGCCTTTTCAGGAAGCCAGGTGTGACAGGCAGAGGACTGTATGAGCTGAGACCAGAGTGTGCCAAACAGTTTAACCTCTACTTTAATCATTACTCGCGTGCCGACCAGTCAAAGGTATTAACACACTCAAATATATTCTCTCTATCTTTCTCACACACACACATTCACTCACATTGCAGACACAAACGACTTCACTTTCTCTCTCTGTCTCCATTACACACACACACCCAGTCATCCACAGAACAATATTCACTATAGTGTTGAAGCTATTTCCACATCCCCACCTCCTCTGTAATTGATGTCTGCTGCCCTCTAGTGGATTATAGCAGCAGTGCTAATCTGTACTTTCCCCCCCTGATTT
>NC_085880.1:30000265-30015265 GCF_034702125.1 Engraulis encrasicolus
TCCCACACGGAGGTCCATTTGTGCCTGAACCCTTTCACCTATAAACTTAATTCAAAGACTGTTAGAGAGATCACAAGCATGACTCCGATCTGTGAAAAGGACACGTGCCAACTCCTTTTAGTTTTTTTACAACGATGTTGTAAAGACAAAAAACTCATTCTCATTTTCTCCCCAGTTTAGAGCTCAATCCTAACGGTCTTTCAGTCAATCACAACAGGTGCAGCCAGTGAAGTGTTCCATTTCAACTGTCACTGTCTCAAGATTCTATTCTTAACGAGCAGGTGCGAGGAAGCATTCTAGAAGTGTATTGTTCAGCTCTGCATTGCAATGTAATAGTCTTGCTGGACTGTGCATGACAGCTAGCTGCTTGGCTTAGTGGTAATGCATGCTGCTGGGTTAGAGATATGGAGGTTGAGGGTTCAAAGCCCATCCGAAGCTGTGTTGATTTTCAAAATTATATCATATGCACTGTTCCTTGGCCAACTTAAAATGCCATGTATGTCATTTATTATCAATGGCAAATGTGCTGGATTAGAGATATGGAGGTTGAGAGTTCGAATCCCACTTGAAGCGATGCTGATTTTCAAAATTATATCATATGCAGTGTTCCTTAGCCAAGTTAAAATACCATGTATGTCATTAAGTATCGATGGCAAATGTGCAGAATTACAGATATGGAGGTTGGGGGTTCGAATCCCAGTCAAAGCCATGTTGATTTTCAAAATTATATCATATGCAGCGTTCCTTGGCCGACTTAAAATGCCATGTATGTCATTTAGTATGAATGGCAAATGTGCTGAATTACAGATATGGATTTTGGGGGTTCGAACCCCAGTCGAAGCCATGTTGATTTTCAAAATTATATCATATGCAGTGTTCCTTGGCCAACTTAAAATGCCATGTATGTCAATTAGTATGGATGGCAAATGTGCTGAATTACAGATATTGAGGTTGGGGGTTCGAAACCCAGTCAAAGCCATGTTGATTTTCTAAATGATATCATATGCAGCGTTCCTTGGCCGACTTAAAATGCCATGTATATCATTTAGTATGGATGGCAAATGTGCTGAATTACAGATATTGAGGTTGGGGTTCGAAACCCAGTCAAAGCCATGTTGATTTTCAAAATTATATCATATACAGTGTTCCTTGGCCAACTTAAAATGCCATGTATGTCATTTAGCATGCATGGCAAATGTGTTGGATTACAGATATGGAGGTTGGGGGTTCGAATCCCAGTCAAAGCCATGTTGATTTTCAAAATTATATCATATGCAGTGTTCCTTGGCCAACTTGAAATGCCATGTATGTCATTTAGTATGAATGGCAAATGTGCTGAATTAGGGATATGGGGGTTGGAGGTTCGAACCCCAGTCGAAGCCATGTTGATTTTCAAAATGATATCATATGCAGTGTTCCTTAGCCAACTTCAAATATCATGTATTGTATGTCATTTAATATCAATGGCAAAGGGGTTGGATTACAGATATGGAGGTTGTGAGTTCTAATCCCGCTCGAAGCCATGTTGATTTTCAAAATTATATCATATGCAGTGTTCCTTAGCCAACTTAAAATACCATGTATGTCATTTAGTATATCCCCAAAACGCAGAGCTACAACACTTTCAAGATGGCTGAATCCAAGATGGCTGAATTGTTTGGCCCATAACTTCTGACTGGGTGGATGGAGTTTTTCCAAGATTTCTTTTAGCTTTGTTTTCTCAATAGTACTTTGTTTCATCTCTGCCCCAAAAGGCAAGCCCGCTTCCAGCATTTTCTGTGAGAATGCATTTCTAGTTTCTATTGCAACATCCTCTGAAATCCTCCTCATCACCCCATACACCCTCCTCTTCATCTCTCTTCATCTCTCTTCATCTCTCATCACTCTTGTTCTCACATTCCCCATTAAATAGAGCAGCGGGAGCTTGGTGTCGCAGACTTTTCATTCAATTTTTTCATTGTATTTTTGTTGGTCCTGCACCCAATTTTTTGAGACGGATGTGCGTGTTTTCTCTTTAACTACTCACATTCCCCATGGCCACTGTATCAGCCTTCATCCCCCACATAAATTCGTTCTAGTAGGGCTCCATCATTTGCCTTTCATCTGCACTAGTACTGACTCATGTTGTCCACTAGAGGGCATGAGAGTGTCTGTTATTCCTCCTTCCAAATGGCTGTCAACAGGCTTTAATGGGTTGATGCAGGTTTCCCTTTTTGTGTGCCTGCCTTCCGTGTGCGTGCGTGTGTGTATGTGCTTAATTTGTTGGGTGTTTTTGTGTTCAGACGGTAGCCAGCATTAAGACCATGCGGGAGCGCACAGCAGCTACTCCTGTCGCTGATCATGGAGGACAGAGCCAAGAAGAGGTGTGTATCCTCTACAAAATATGAGTGGTTCTTACAAATATGTGCACGTTTTCGCTCTTTTTGTTTGGCTTTTTTTATATGTGGTATCTACATGGATTTTTTTTCTTTTGAGGGATTACAACCTTTGCTAAATTGTGGGTATGCAGATTTATGTTAGTGATGACTAAATTAGAACGTGTGTGTGTGCGTGTGTGTGTGTGCGTGTGTGTGCGTGTGTGTGCGCGCGTGTGCGCGTGTGTGTGCGCGTGTGTGTGTGTGCGTGTGTGTACACTGTAGACGGTGCGTGACAAGGACAAGGCTGAGAGGAAGCGCAAGGCGGAGATGGCTCGCCTGCGGAGGGAGAAGATCATGGCCCAGATGTCAGAGATGCAGAGACACTTCATCAACGAGAACAAGGAGCTCTTTCAGCAGACCAGCCTGGACGAACTGGAGGCATCCACATCCACATCAGTAGACCACAGGTAGATACATACACACACACACGTACTCACACACACAGTGCAGACCAGCCCGGACGAACTGGAGGCATCTGGTAGATACACGCTTACGCACACACACACGCACACACACACACACACACACACACACACACACACACACACGCACACACACGCACACACACGCACACACAGAATCTACATTAGTTGAGTACACACACTCAAAAAGAGCATGCACCACTAACTTCACTCCTCCTCTCCTCTCCTCTCGTCTATTCTCCTCTCCTCTGCTGCCCGCCACCAGTCCTACGTGTGCAGACGCGGCGCTGGTGTGTGTGGGTCCCCGGCGGTCACGTGCGTGTGAGCCTAAGCAGGTGGTGACGTGCATCCTGTGCCAGGAGGAGCAGGAGATCAGGTCCGACGGCAGTGCCATGGTGCTGGCAGCCTTCGTCCAGAGGTCCACAGTCATGTCCAAGAACCGACACACACCACTCCCAGACCCTGGTTAGTGACTGTGTGTGTGTGTGCGCGTGAGAGTGCGTGAGTGCGTGCCTGATGTTGCTGGTAGCCTTTGCACAAAGGTCCAGCGCCATGTCCAGAAACACACACAAAACTCCTAGACCCTGGTTAGTTAGAGGTGGATGTGTGTCCACGTGTGTGTGATGCTGGCAGCCTTGTCTGTTAAGAGGACCCAGTATGCCCTTGATGCTTGTTGAACACATCTCAAGTCACTTGTACTAACGGTAGTTAGACATGTATTGGTGGTTAACATGTGAGCCATATTCTTAAAGTGATTAAAGTTTTTGGAAATAATCTTATTTTACACCTCCCCTTGAATAAAATAATAGGATTTTACCGTTCTCCTGTACTTTCAACCGTTCTCGGGGTATGGCAGTGCAAATTTTACCTCCATGCTAGCAGTTAACATTGAGTCCTATGAGACCAGCTAGCGGCTAACTGGTCTCATAGGACTCAATGTTAACTGTTAGCTTGGAGGTAAAATCTGCACTGCCATAACTAGAAAACAGTTGAAAGTACAGCAGAATGGTAAAACCCTGTTATTTAACTCAAGGGGAGGTGTAAAATAAGATTATTTCCAAAAATGGGACAGTATCACTAAGTGTTGGCATTGTCGTTGTGTGTTTTGCAGAAAAGCACGACCCCCTGTTCATGCACCCTGAGCTGTCCATTGGCACACACACTGGCAGCTGTGGACACATCATGCACGCTCACTGTTGGCAAAGGTAAGGGGTGTGTGTGTGTGTGTGTGTGTGTGTGTGTGTGTGTGTGTGTGTGTGTGTGTGTGTGTGTGTGTGTGTGTGTGTGTGTGTGTGTGTGTGTGTGTGTGTGTGTGTGTGTGTGTGTGTGTGTGTGTGTGTGTGTGTGTGTGTGTGTGTGTGTGTGTGTGTGTTTTGAGATGCATGCATGCATGCATTTGTTTGGATTTATGTTGAAAACAAGCCTCTCGGGTATGACATTATTTTTTTACACAGGAAGAGGGTATTGTGGTCCGTCACACTGTCACAGACAGCCCTCTTACCATCTCCACTGTCTGTGTGTGCGTACATGCAGGTACTTTGAGGCAGTGCAGGCCAAGGAACAGCGTAGGCAGCAGCGTCTCCGTGTGCACACCAGCTACGATGTGGAGAATGGAGAGTTCCTGTGCCCACTCTGCGAGTGCCTCAGCAACACCGTCATCCCACTGCTGCCACTCAACAAGGCCACCAAGAGGTAGCTGCTTGTGCGCGCATGTGTGTGTGTGTGTGTGTGCGTGTGCGTTTGTGCGTCTCAGCAACATGTCATTCCACTGCTGTCCCTCAACAAAACCACCAACAGGCACATGGGGTTGTGTGTGTGTGTGTGTGTGTGTGTGTGTGTGTGTGTGTGTGTGTGTGTGTGTGTGTGTGTGTGTGTGTGTGTGTGTGTGTGTGTGTGTGTGTGTGTGTGTGTGTGTGTGTGTGTGTGTGTGTGTGTGTGTGTGTGTGTGTGTGTGTGTGTGTGTGAGAAAAGTGTGGTTACTGCCAGAATTTGTCATCTCAAACACCTCAAGTCACATCTCTTCACTGAGGCCTATAGGCCTATAGGTCCTTAACCCTTCCCTCCTCCCCATCCCCAATTCCTTAGCCCCATCTGGTCTTTGTAAAGCGGCCTTGGGTTATCTCCCCACCATTGTCATGTGTGTGTGTTTTTGAATGTCAGAGAGTGAAAGTTCCTATGGTCACTGGGGCAGTGTTTGTCAACGTGTGTGTGCGTGTGTGTGTGTGTGTGTAAGAAATTGAGAGAGAGGGAGAGGCCCGGTTTGCCAAACGGTGTGTAGGTAAAGAGCTTGTGAGAGTGTGGATATATTTGTTACAGTAGTGCGTGCACTCCTAACCCCGCTGAGCCTCTAACGAGCGCTGAGACCCCGGCTAAGCTGCCAGCTAGTTATCCCTCACTGTGTGTGGCTGTCGTCTGTCTCTCCTTCTCCCTCTATCTCTCTCGGTGCGTACACGTGCATGCATGTGTAAGTTACCGTGACAAGAGACCAGCTCCATGGGCTGATAGGCTTTCAGGTGGTTTCCCTGAGCTCTGAATACCTGCAGGTGTGTGTGTGTGTGTGTGTGTGTGTGTGTGTGTGTGTGTGTGTGTGTGTGTGTGTGTGTGTGTGTGTGTGTGTGTGTGTGTGTGTGTGTGTGTGTGTGTGTGTGTGTGTGTGTGTGTGTGTGTGTGTGTGTGTGTGTGTGTGTGTGTTCCTTGAAAACTGGATTTGTATGGCTCTAACCTCTTGGTCTTCCTGAACTACGAAAGGGGCCCTCAAAAATGACTCTCTAGGCTTGACAGATAATACTTCCCACCTTGACCAGGGTTCTATTCCAAGCAGTTCAGTGATAAACCTCGCTAAGTTAACTAACCAAGTGGTAAACCTACTACTACACAGCCTGCAGACATCAATGAGTGAAGAAAATGAGGCCTCTTGGCTCTTTGATTAGATGATTTACCACTACCTTCAGGTTAAACAGGTTTTCTACTTAACTACCATTTTAGAATATCCCCTACATCCCCAAAATAATGATTCATTTTAAATATTAATTAAATTAGGAATGGAGTTGATCTGATCTAGTGTTGGTATTGGATTCCGATATCAACATAATTCAGGGAACTATTTTGCGTGGTGTGGCTGTGAATATTCAAGCTATTTAAATGGGGGCAGGGACAGGATATAAATTATTATTTGTTTGTGCGGTCAACATCTTGGATTATGAACTGACACAATCTCTTTGAACATATTATGCTCATACTCATTTGTGGATAGCATAGGAGTCAATCCTGGGTTCAGAAAGTAAAAAACTGCTATAAATTCGATCTTACCAGCTCTGTTAGCTGATTCTAACAATTACTCAAGACTGGTAAATGAGTTACCTGTATTAGAAAGAAACGGTGACACGGTTTTTACTTCCTGACCAGTTTTTTTACACCTCTGTTGAGCAGTAAAAATAAGAGCTGTTGTGCTGCTCGATTCCATGTCCATGGTGCCCATGGTATGCTGCCCCCTAGTGCCGAACCTGTGACCTAACATCCCTCTTCTCTCTCCCTCAGCTGTGAGCAGCCTGCCCTGTCCCCGTGGCTGAAGACGATTGGTCAGCAGATCAAGGCCCTTCAGTCTGCTCACAGGAAGGCCAAACCCACCAGTGAGTATCCTGGCCAGAGTCTAGACACAGGCTGGAGGTGAAGCTCTGTCCTCCTCTCCTTTCTGGTGGCCTCTGGCCTTTTACCTCACGGTCACCCAGCCTCCGTGGAGAACACTAACAGTTGTCTCCCAGAATCCCCATGGCAAAGGACAGAATAACCTTTTATTTTTTGCAAGATATTGCATAAATACTTATCCTCTATTGTAACCGAGGCTTGATGTCATGGATGACCAAAGATTCACTAGATAAGCATAGATTAATAAGTGCCCTGTAGACTGATTTGCTGTCCTATTGCAATGATACACAAACGTCCATGGTAAAAAACATCCTTGTAATCTGATTCAATTAAATGGGCTCGATTTCATAATCTTTATGCAGTATATCAACAGTAATCCGTATTATGTCTTTATCTGTCTATAGCAAGTACATTATTCACCACACTCCAAGTGTTTGTTAGATATCCCATTGGCTGCCAAGCATACAGATAGCACAGGAAAGGAAGCTGCATACAGTAGATTGTGTGCTTGCTGTTGAATATATGACTTTAATAATAAATAAACTGTTTGGGTGTGTAGGTGCAGACTGTGTGGACACAGACAGCGAGCCTGACTACCCAGCCCCCGAGGGATTTAGACTGGACCACACTCCATTGTGAGGACACGCACACAATTTCTAATTTATTTTGCCCTTTTCACTCAACTTTTTCACCTCACCTTCAACTCACCCTATAGGTCACACTGTTTAATCACATGCGTACACACACACACACACACACACACACACACACACACACACACACACACACACACACACACACACACACACACACACACACACACACACACACACACACACACACACGTTTCATTGAACCTAACCCTTGAACTCTCTCACCCGGTGACCCGCCATTACCCTTACACTCTCGCTCACCCTCACATTCACTATCTCGTTGTCAATGACATACTCTCACTCTCTGTCTCAAGCATACACAATCTGTTGTTTACATCCAATTAGCTGGGTTTGCCTTTCATTTGTGTTTGACCGTACGGGTTCTGTTTATAGTTTTTGCCCCAGTCCCCGTGTGTTTGTCTCCCACTCACCTTCACAAGTACTAACCCACCACGCCCCCACCCACCCCCTCTCTCGCCCTTCCACTGAACCGCACCTTCCACCTGCACTGTCACCCCATGTCACCCTTACACTGTCTCTCACCCTGATATTCACTATCTCATTCACTCTTTTGCACTTCATCCAATTATACATGTTTGTTTATTTTGTGTGTGTGTGTGTGTGTGTGTGTGTGTGTGTGTGTGTGTGTGTGTGTGTGTGTGTGTGTGTGTGTGTGTGTGTGTGTGTGTGTGTGTGTGTGTGTGTGTGTGTGTGTGTGTGTGTGTGTGTGTGTGTGTGTGTGTGTGTGTGTGTGTGTGTGTGTGTGTGTGTGTGTGTGTGTGTGTGTGTGTTTGTGTGTGTTTGTTTCTCAGGAGTCCGTTCTCTGACAGCCTCAAGGGCATGTTGACCACGTTTGGCACGGCCACCTATAAGGTTGGGCTGAAGGTACACCCCAACGAACAGGACCCCAGAGTCCCCATCCTCTGCTGGGGCAGCTGTGCTTACACCATACAGTCTATAGGTATGGCTTGTGCTTACAAACTCACACATGCACACACACGCACATAGTCCACAATCCCCATCCTCTACTGTGAATACACCATTCAGTTTATAGGTATGGCTCTCACTGACACATGGACGAACACATGCACAACCCAATTGCTCAGTCTCCGCTGCGCACACACATACACACTCAAACCCAGCGTAAATGGTGCAAATAGTGTGTGTGTGTGTTTATGTGTGCGTATGTGTGTGTGTGTGTTACAGAGAGGCTGTTGGTGGATGAAGAGAAGCCTCTATTTGGCAGTTTACCCTGCAGACAGGTAACTAATCAACCGCCTGCAAACCTCTTTCTTCCTACAAATTACTTTCTTTTTGTTCGGAGCTGCTGTTCATGTTTCATGTTGAAGCTCCTCTCTGATCCTGATGTGATTTCTTATTTCTCACTCACTCTCTCTCTCTCTCTCTCCAGGATGACTGTCTCAGCTCTTTGGTCAGGTTTGGCTCTGCTTGCTGGACGTCAGGTTGTCTCTCCACTGTGCAGACCCACTTCATCAGACTTTTAGCAGGTGAGCATGCACGCGCGTGCACGTGATAAAGTAGACCAGGGATGTCAAACTCAAATTGACAGAGGGCCAAAATCAGAATCTGGACCGAAGTCAAGGGCCAAACTCAATATTTATTCACAAAAAAGGACTAAAATGTTGCTCACTCAGACACTTAAAGGGACACTGTGCAGGAAATTGTCAAAAAAGGTACTGCAACTATGCTGCTCATTGACACTGCGCTGCCTATTGCCAAATTTGATCTTTTCATGTAAGTTTACTAAGTAATACACTAATATTTTCTAGTATGGCCCAAGTACAGTCACTTTAGCAGCTAAAAATGGCTATTTCTTGGAATTCAAAATGGCGACCCATGGAGAAGATCCCCCTTTTCATTTATGAAAAGTGCAATTTTTCCAGTCATAATGAATACTTAAAATTTGATGGTGGTGGTATGTATTCATGAAAAAGGTAACATTAGCGAATGGGCAGCATGAATTCTGGAAATACTGAAAATAACTTAAAATCTCACAGTGTCCCTTTAATAGTCATATCTAAATTTCATTAACAGATTCCCATCGTGGTTCAAATGTGCCTGCACATATTATGTTGCATTTGAGTGTGGCCTGGGCCCACTCATATTCCTGTGATGTATGAATTTTCCTGTTCAAGTCTTAATACGCTCTACAATTTATGTTGTATATGTGCCAACTGTAATACACATTTGAAATGATCTCGCGGGTCAAATAAAATGATTCTGCAGGCCAGATTTGGCCCCCGGGCCTGAGTTTGACATCCCTGCAGTAGAAAAACATCATTGTTAATATTCGGTATGATAACATGCTCATGAACACTTTGTGTGTGTGTACAGCCCTGGTCCCAGATCCCCTTGTGGAAAACTCTCCCAGCATTCTGGAGGTCGACATGTTCCACTTGCTGGTAAGTTTTCTCTCACACTCACACAAACACCAAAAACACTTGTGGTACTGTAATATTCCCGTGAGGCTGTTTGTGAAGAGTAGCAATTGATCTACCCTTCTACAGTATAAATACCTAATAGCTCTGTGACCAATCCTTCGATCAGTTTCTTCATCTATCATTTTTCTACCTCACCCTCTCCGTTATGCCAACTGTATCACTATCCATCCCTATGCCCCTCTCTCACCACCCCACCACCACCTCTCTATCTTTTTCTCCTCTCTCTCTTTCCCCACCCCTTCATTTATCTTTATCCTTCCTCAACTCTCCCCACCCATCCTCTCTGTTTCTCTCCATCTCTCTCTGTTTCTCTCTGTTTCTCTCTCTCTCTCTCTCTCTCTCTCTCTCTCTCTCTCTCTCTCTCTCTCTCTCTCTCTCTCTCTCTCTCTGTCTCTCTCTCTCTCTCTGGCTTTATGCTCACATTGCATCGTTTATGTGAAGGCCTATTTATATGCCTTGTTATTTGAACACCATGTAATTATAACTTGAATTGCCAGGTGAGACTGCTGATGGCCTAACTCTCTCCATCTTTCTATCTTTTTCTTCTCTCTCTCTCTCTCCCCCCCGCCTCCCTACACAGGTGAGTCTGGTGTTGGCCTATCCATCTGTGCACTGTCTGGACGTCTCAGGTGTGTCTGTGGATGTGGCTCAGCAGCATTTCCTGCAGCTGGTCACCGTAGCACACGTGGTCCAAATCCTCCTCACCTCCGTGCCTGGTAAGTGAAGCACACATGCATGCACACTGGACACACACACACACATTACTCATGAGAGCTAACACAAGCATCTGTGCACGGAAACAGTCACACATGCAAACATTCCACATGCTAGGCCTGTTTGCTAAGTCTTGTGTGTGTGTATGTGGGTGCAGAAGAGACGACGATGGAGCAGGAGAGTGGCGGAGCAGAGTGTGAGGAAGAGGAGGCGGTGTGTCGTCTCTACAACTCTCTCAGGACACACCTGGGCAGGTGAGGAGGTCACCTCATCTCTCTGACCTATCACAAACTCTGTTGACACTGTTGAATCACCCATCACAGTTGAGCTTATAGGACTAGATGGTGCCATCTCTTAACTAATCAGCACTTGGTGAGGGGTTAGGGCTAGAGAGGTAAAGGTTTCACGGGGGACTTCAGGTGGGCGCCCTCCTTCATTGGTGTTTCGTTGAAAGGCCTACAGCCTCCCCAAAGGGCTCAACCGCTACATCTGGCATCCCAGATGTGCCCCCCCTCTCTGCGTTTTATCGTTTGTGGTCATCTTGCAGCTCAGTTGCAGTCCTTTCTCGTCATCCATATCCAGTTGCTGATCCTGTCAGTGACTTAGCAGCTTGTTGGAAGGTTTGTCCTCACTTCCATTACCTTAAGAAGTTTGGTTGTAGATGTAGCAACAAGTCCTCTACACAGCCAAACTTGACGGGAAGCACTTGGGCACGCCTCCAGCATTAAACTGCACCTTCCCAGGATACCCAGGAGAAGTCCTGGGGTGCATCCCAATATGTGACCTTGCCTCCTCCACTTGTGCTTGTCTCCTCGCCCCGCCTCCTGGCCCCTCCTCTGTGGAGAAAACTATAAAGTTTCCCAGCTGTCAGCCTCGCCACAACAACTTTTGAGGGACTGTTTTTCATTCACCATCCCAATTGCAAATGAGAAAAAGACTTTACAATTGAGCTTTTGCAAGATATTGAAATATAATGCTGTTGTCAGTGATGTCATCATGACGAGAAGCAAGTGGAGGAGGCAAGTGGAGGAGCCAAGGTCGCATATTAAAACGCACTCCTGTTCTCACAAATGCTATGGTGGTTATACATCCAGGCTCCAGGTACTGATGGACGGAGAGCGTTGGTGATGTATCTGATGGCAAGTTGGCGTAACACCTGGTTGTGTCTCCCAAGTATAGCCCTGGGCTAAGCTGTTTTTTCAGCCCGTTAGGATGTGCCTCAGACCATGTGTCTCGAATAGCCACAGCTGCTTAACTGACAATAACTGAAAACAAACAAAACAAGCTGTACCTGGCCTGTGATGTCCTCCGTGGCGGAGGTCATATTTTGCTTGTTCTACGACCTGAGGTGGGATCCATTTCCTGGCAGTTGCCAGTCTGGGAGCAGCTAATTGAATCCTGTCATCTTGGGAGTCGGTCGGGGTAATGTTTAACCTCACGTTGGTGCATTTGAACTCCGCTGTGAGGCTAGAGACGGGCAAATCCAGGGCACCATGTCCATATTAGCTGATGTTGCTGAGGCAGCGTGGGAGGCCAAGCCACTTCTGGTCTACGAACTGAAAGTTCTCTCAGCTTGACACTCAAGATTCTTTAATATCACTTTGACTACTGTCTCTGACCACTCACAATTTTGAAACTCACCTGTTTGACCCATCACAACCTCCCATGTCACTGATGCATTGGTAGTTTGACAGGCCAGTTGCAAGCGTTAATGCCACTGGGTCCATCTCGTTATCTGATCTCTCGTCCTCACCTTGTGCTTGTGGGCTCAACAACATGACAAACAACAAACTAACAATTTATGTTCCCCGCTGTCAGCATAGGCTCAGCAACTTTTGAGGGACTTCCTTCATTCAATATGGCAACATTGCAAATGCATTGAAAATGACCGAGGATGAGAATTTGGATATTGAAATGGACCCGCTGTCAAATGTTTCTGACCATTCACAAGCTTGGATGTCACTGTTGCATTGGTAGTTTGACCAATCCCAAGCTCTTATTTCACAGTCAGATTGATAGTTTTTGTGACCTATTTACTGAGTTCTATTCTCACTGTTGAAATGTCTCTGGTCACTCTGAAGTGTAAATGTCCTTTAAGTTTACATCAGTTGCCGCTTAGGGTAGAGTCCTGTCTCAATAGACATTGGTTATGTCTCAAATCACGCACTTGTGTCAGTGCACTGACAGTCAGTCAGGTCTTTAGTGCATAGTGTCGTGGAAAAATATGAGCACTATGCACTGTGCCCTCGCTGGAAGTGATGGCTGAGCATGGCATTAGCTCGCCAAAATATGAGTTGGCTACTGTTTACAATGCACAGCGTCTGGTGCTTGTATTTCCATTTCCTTCACCCCAAAGGACAACAATCACACATACAATACTTTGGTTGGCATGAAAAGGTTGGTGTCCCATCAACATTACTTACAGAATTAGGAGACTGTTGACCAAACTCTTCTACTAAACTGAATGCCACATTTCCTCCGTGTCATTGTCAACATGGCCGCCGTTTAGTGCGTGCAGTGTCCATCATTCAAGCCCTGCATTTTTCCGCCATTGTTAGGGGATCATCCTGGCACTTTCAGTGCACTGGCTCAACTGAAATTTTCAGCGTGAGCGCCCTAGGCACTGAAAAACAGTGCCCGAAGTGCACAAGTGCGTGATTTGAGACACACCCATAGTGTTGACCTAGTGGTGTTGACTCATTTGTGGTTCTTTTTCTGTCTTTTTAACACTCTTTAATTACTGGATGGGAAGCATTTTCAGTCAAAGGAAAAAACAGCGTTATCAGTAAAAGGTACAAAAGAGGCTAAACGGAGAATTTGTTATTCTGATGCCTCCCCTCTTGTCTCTTTACGTGTGCGTGCTGCTCAGTGCCTTGTGTGAGGTGAGCTCAGGTTGGCATCTGTGGCGGTGTGTGAAGGCTGGTATCCTGCCCTACCTGAGGGCAACAGCGCTCTTCTTCCACCATCTCAACGGGGTAGCAACACCCCCCGAACTGCAAGGTATATAGCACGTATACACACACACACGCACACACACATACACAAACTTGCATATACACATGCATAGATTTGTAGTCCTTTCAAAAGAAATGTTCACATTGTGTGCATGTGTGTGTTTGTCTGTGGTGTAGTTCTTGGGCCAGGCCAGTGGGAGGCACTATGTGGATACCTGTCTCTGCCTTGCAACCTCCTTCAGCTCTTCTACAGCCACCAAGACCTGATGGAGCCCTTACTACAAGGGTAAGCCCTAACCATGCACGTACCAGCACTGCATCCAAAACGTTCCCTCACTATATAGTGTGGTTGTGTGTAGTGCATTATGCTGTGAATAAAATCATGTAATTCTAACCATACACAATGTATGGAACGTCTGGGAAAGCATAGTCAGCACATTCAACTAAATGAAGGCGATTGAATTCTTCAGTCACTCACAAAATAATGAAATATACTCAACTGTAACCTATTATTATTTTCTGTCAAAATCTAGCCAAATGATGGTAAAATATATAAATAATAGAGTAGATTTCCACCTCTAACCAAACCCCATCCGTTTCAGGCTTCACCGTCAGTCTTCTTGTCTTGCCCCCTGTGTCTGTCCTTTGCTTTGGAGATTTACAGGTTATTATCCATAGGCTGTACGGGTATTAGGAGTAAATGTGTCCTGTCCTCCTGCTCTGTAGGTGGTGCTCTAACCCGGCTGTGAAACAGTGCCTGCAAGGTGGCAAGACTCTCATCAGGTCAGTATTGCAGCTGCTCAATATCGGGATTTAAGATGCCACCGTTTCACAAATTTCCCCTTGGGCATGAATATAGTATTTATGGTCTGTATTTATGTGTCTATCATAGTAAGACGGTGTGATGTGTCCAATTTATAGTGTTTGTCAAGAGTCAAGAGTACATGGTGGGATGTGGACTGTGTTGAAATGCAGTATTTACAGTATTTCCTTCATACCCAATTATTAATCATTTGACTTCTTCGGTTACTGTAATTATTACATTACACTCAGCTGACGCTTTTTATCTAAAGCGACAGGCTATTGTTTGCAGTCTTTGGAGCAGTGTGGGGTTGATTGCCTTTCTCAAGGGCACCTCAGCCATGGAGTGAGATAGGGAGTGCAAGGGTGGGATTCGATCTAAAGTCCATCTCCTTAACCACTTGGCAAAAAGGCCACGGCTGCCCCACCCAATAGTAATGTAATGCATAATAATGTAGTGTTGGATAGTGGGTTATCCTAACTGGCTGGTTGTTGACCCCTCTTGTTCTCCAGTTTCCCCCGTGAGTCAAATCAGCTCATTGAGCTCCCTGATGACTACAGTGCCCTTATCAACCAGGCCTCTAGTTTCACGTGAGTACCCTTGGAATAATACACACACACACACACACACACACACACACACACACACACACACACACACACACACACACACACACACACACACACACACACACACACACACACACACACACACGCACACACACACACAATCTCTCTCTCTCACACACACACACACACACACACACACACACACACACACACACACAATCTCTCTCACACATACCCACACACACACACACAGTCAAAAGCCTGGTGTGTGTGCTTCACAAGTGGTAACTCAACTTCCTCCACACTGTGCCCAGTATGTGTGCGTTTCAGGTCAGATGGCCCTAGTCTCTCTCTCTCCCCCT
>NC_085880.1:30017765-30042765 GCF_034702125.1 Engraulis encrasicolus
GTCATTTCCATGGAGTGCGCTTGGTCATCCAGGCACTGCTCTGATCTCAAAAACATATGCTGGTGTTTGTCCTTATCATACCCTTGAACAAGCACAAATCACACGCACACACACACTCCTGATTAGGTGCGGCATCCATTCTCCACCTGCCACTCACAAGCTCCACTTGTCTTGGGCCCCATTCATCTTTGGTCTTCCTTTGTTATGGATCTGATCATCTCTCTACTTCTCATTGTCTCTCATTGTCTCACTTTCTCCATTTCTGTCTCTTTCTCTGACTGTCTGGATTGTAAATCGTTATCTATTTATTTTTCTACCCATCAGTCTGTCCTGATCGCTGTCTGCTGGTCTGTGTTTCTGTTTCCCTTCAACTTTCGTTGGTGTCCTTGTCCTCAGTCGCCCCCTCTCAGAGTGTCTGGTGTCTGGGAGAGAGAATCCGTTTTCTAGTCTACAGGAGGGGGCATATACACATCCATGTCACGAGTGCCTGTGTGCATGAACTTTTCAACAAAAAAATCCCTCCCCTTAAGAGTGACATGTGGTGTGTGCTTTGAGGTTTTTTACGTGGTGCTGGAGTGCTGGGAATCTGTTCAGAGCAATTTCAAGGCCCATTATGGTTTATGTCTGATTTTTTAAATTTTCCTCCTCCTTTTCCATTTTGTAACATGCTTAAAAGTGAGCCGACACGCTCACCTGATGCATTTGTGTCCCCACATATGATTGAACAGGAGGCCCCGAATAGGATGTGATGGTGTAATCTCGCAGTGAGAGAATGGAAAATCTTTGATTTGGATGATAAACATATAAATGTGTTACTTTTTCAGTTTGTCATTGCTGATTGTTTCATGTGGATATTGTGCATTGTGTGAATGTTTTTCTTTTGGTTGCAAAAACATGCTGCTTTTTTTTTTTTTGCCCCCCCCCCCTAACAACGGCTCTTGCTCACTGGACAATAGTTGCATCACCGTTCTCATTTTTTATTTCCCTTGTTTTGCAGAAATTAAATATCTGCAAAGTTTGACATTTTTCTCAAGCACTTTGTCCCTCTACGTCAGTCTCTTGTATTGCTTTCTATTTTGGGTTGCTTTTGTTTCTCGTCTTTGATTTTTGAGTGTGTGCGTGTTTTTTTCTTTTTTTTTTGTAGCATTTACTCCTAAGCAGGAGGTATATAATAAATATATATGGATGTACGTAATGTTTTTTCTCTACTACCAAAAACATTGGTTAGAACCTTATTTGCTGGTTTTTCCCCCTAACTTTCTCAGCATTCTGTGAAAAACAATATTGCCTGACTGAGGCGATTGTTTATCAGACTTAAGCAACATGACACACATTTCTGCCCTTCAAGATTCTACTTCAAAACGCTCCAGTGCTGGTTGGCAAGAATCTGTGGGTCCCAGCCGGGCCCTACAGTGTGAAGACCCAACCCCTTTGGAATCTTTTTCTCTCACTTACCCTTCTGTCGTGCGCTCTCTTTCACACACACACACACATACATATACTCAGACGCAAGCATATTCATACACACACTCACACACGGGCCATCCAGCACATTTTGGTTTCGTTTTTTTCTTTTGTTGTGTTGCTTTAGCTGAGCTTACATCTCCCTACAACCAGCTTGACCCACATGAGGCAGATAAGGTGCTGAACGGCCCAAAGTGGCCCAAACTCGGTCTGGTTCAGGCCCAAACTCGGCCTAGTCTGGAGCCCCGAGTTCTGAGCGAGCGCCCCACAGGCATGTCTATGGACTCGCCTCTACAGTAGTGCAGAGGCTGCAACGCTAGTGTCAAACTGACTTGTTAATATGTGAATTCTTGTATAAATGGGTATATTGTACTATATTGTAAAACAATAATGGAATAAATAAAACATTTAAAAATGGCATCCCTTGTTCTCAATGTTTGTTGTGCATGCGTGCGCGCATACATGCCTGTGTGCACGCATGTGTGTGTGTTGAAGTGCGTGTGTTGGGCGTGTCTGTCACATAAACTGTTCACAAAAAAGATAGAGGAGACGTAATACTTGCTAGTCCTCTTCACCCATCAAATCCCAATTTACGATTGTTGTAGCAAGGTTTGTCTTTGCTATTGAGAGATGTTATCTTCCTATCTTCTGTATTTGTTTATTTATGTATTTAATGTTTATTTAACAGGGGCAGTGCACAACATACAATTGAGCCAGATAATAGCCATAATGCTAATTTTCATCTGTAGTCCCTGGACAGGATTTGGTGTCAAGTTAAAAATAGGATTAAAATTATTAATAATACAAAAATATGACAACAAATATGCAAATATAGGCCTACAGAAATTGCATGGCCAAGTAGGCTTACATAATTAAAAGGATAAACTATGCAAAGGCCGTGCAGAGGATTAAATCGAATCTGCCTTTACACAGTTGTCAATGCCTGGTTTGCCGACATGAAATCACCCTGGCTACAAAAGTCTACCCAACACTACTGTGTAACATCAGCATTCACAACACTCCGTTTGTTCACTGATTGGCTAGTATCCATCTTATTAGCCAATGCTACAAGGGCCGCACCAACACTATTTGGGTAGCAGTTTCTAAATCATTCAGATAGGCTATACATGGGTTCACCGTGTTTATAAACACGAAGTTGTGAGGAATGGCAAGACACTGGCAGCCAACCACGTGAGCTAATTTTTTGACCGACAGCGGTTTCCAACAATCAGAGATTGAGTTGTGTGCAGCTAGTGTCGTGCAGCCAGGTGTAAACAAACATTTAGAACCCATGTATGGGCAGCCTAACAGGAACTATCAGACCATACATGCTGGAGTGGGCAGGATTCGTGGGTGTGTGGTTCTAAGGTGAATGGGTCTTCTAATCCGTGAAAACCTTTTCAACTGAACCACAGCCCCTCAACACAAAATTAAATGAAGTCATGTGTAAGGGACTGAAATTGTGTAGAGTAAATGATCAATTCTCTTGAAAGAACATTGGGCCTTTAAAGTGATCAGTTACCTGGATGGAGGTGATAAGGAGGCTGTTTGTGCAGCTGATTCCAATATAAGCTTGTTAGTTCAGCGTAAGACCAGCTTGTGGTTCAAAAATATTCTTTTTTTCCCTCAGTCTATTATTAGTAAAGACGGTACAGATCAAAACGAATCAGTGACATCATAAGTGTGTAGTACGGAATGGCTTTCCCCCTGGTAGTCACTTCCTTCTTCTTCTGTCAGTACTGGCGGCATGATTAAGTGCAATGCCCCCACCGCCAGGGCTGGAGTGTGGAACGGGTCACAGGACCCTGAATTTTTGACAGCGGTCATTAATAATTCCTTGCAATTAACGCTGACAGACAGCTGTAGTTAATTTGGCCTCAAACTCAACATTAACAACCAGACATCCTCTTTTGATCGAAGCCGGAACTCACAGCCACTCGCACTCAGAATGTAATTCCAATTCCGGAGTCAAATTTTCACCCTTTATGGGGCTGTATCCACTGCCCATGCACACAGCAGTCACATGTTCACCCACCATGGCGTCGCTCCTGTCCTCAGGCCACTCCTCCGTACTTCACCGGGGCCAATGCATTTTACGGCATGAGATAGTTCGTATCCAATCTAGTGTCTTTATTAGTCTATCTTACCTGAAATGCCCTAGTCTGTAGAGACCCATATTCATCAAGCCTCTTACAATTTCCCCCTGAGAGTCCACTTGTGACAGTTGTTGGATTTTCCAGCTATACTACCACCGTGTCAGCTGGAAATCCGAGGCACCCAAAGGAGTAGAGCCGACAACTTGAAATTCAGTCCAAATTAAAAGATTATTTATTGATCTAATACATACAAATTACTAAGTGAATGCAGAGTGAATAAAGCACAAAATACAGAAGCCAAAATACAGAGCTCTGTGTTCAACTTAGAACACAGAGCCACGGGTTCACCCTAACGACAACAAAGATGAACCCTGGATTTCCCTACACCCAATGATTATATAGTAACATACTTTCATAACATAACATACTAAAATATGTAAACAAAATAGTCTGTGTGTGTAACTGGAATCATCCGGATCTTCTTATTTTGTCACGCGCATCCCAAGGTCTTCACGTCATTACCTGTTGGTCATTAGTTTAACACTCACATGTCCATACATGTCCATGCATGCCATGACAAACGACATTGACAAACACCCATCCATACCACACAGGCCCAGTCTTCTTTCAGCATCCCGGGGTGGCCATGTACAAACACACTCATACACACGGACACACACATTGCCACATACAATAGGAGTCGCCGGTCCATTCTTCCTGGTTCTAGAAAAGGGCCAAACATGTTAGGGTTATACATGCGCGCACACACACACTTCCGGTCATCCGTCACGTGCCCCTGCTCCTCTGCCTGGCACAGTACCACATATCCTTGGAAACGATGTTCCTACGTCCAACAGGTAACGTGTCACCGTCCCCACTAGCTTGCGCTGGTTCCATCCTCGGACTTGTATTTTGCATGAAAGGACATCATAACAACATTCTTCAGGCCACGAGCATGTGACACCTCTCCGCACCAAGGCCATAGCCCACCACCTCGACAGTGCATATTCCGTCATAGAACGTAGGGGTGATGTCAACATAACTCGTGCCAGCATACCAATGGATCATCATCATACAATATGCAATATTAATACAGTTAAAACCGGTACTCGCACATCTTCCAGCTAGAACCAGTCTGTTACAGCCAACCAGGTCATGGTGACCTCCTGGTGTCTTTCTACTGCAGCCTCAAGGCCTTCTGCCTCGACACAGCCTGAAGACGGTTCAGTATCTTAACCCCCCAAATGAAAAGACTCCCTCTCTTGCAGTCCCATACTTTATGCTTACGTTACTCAAAATCCACACATGTAATAACCCCACACGATTTCCACTCTACACATTATAAAACACACCAATTTCATAACCTGATTGAACAGCTAACACTAAATATGAACATATGATTAGTTTAAAACATAAAAGCCATTGACTTTATTGAAATATTAATAAATGGTTTATCGTAAGTTGTCAGATGAGGTCACACTTACTTGTCCTCACTCGGTATATGAAATCAACACTGTTTAAAAAAATCTTCACAGGAAAGTTCGTTGTCAAGCATCTTCCACTTTTAGCACAGTGTGGAGGTTTTAAGTTCTGAATTTTAAGTGTAGGTCTCAAAACAGAATTTTGAAGACACTATGTGCTGTGAACTGAGTTTTAAGTGATGTAAATTCCAAGAGATGTGTAGAAAAGTTTTCCTAATGACTTGGAAATGTACAATTTATTTACCAGAATAGGTGTCAATATCACTTTTAATGATCAGTCATAGACAACTTTGCAAGTATTACTACTGTGGTCTTTGTGGCACCAAATCTTCACAGTTAACCCTTTAATTTATGGAATAGCCAATCAACAATCAACTAATTTGAAATCAATTGAGTCTTCATTCAGTAAATCGATCAAATTCCTCCGCACAATACAGGCGCTGCTATTTTCTGAACAGCTCAATATACACACATGCATATGACATTGTGTCAAGTTATTAAATATATAATTTTCCCTATTCCCTTATTCAGCTTGAGCATAGGGAATCACATGAATTCCTTGCACTAAACTAAAACATAGGCTAGGAGTCCATGGGGAAAATAGTAGGGGGTCTAATCGTAATCAAGTTTTGTTCATCTGTATTTGCAGGTGAAGTGCTTAACCCCTTGCTATAACCACAGTCACTCTCACTTGGCCCTCGTCCTTCCTACAGTTGTCACACATCTGCTTGGCTGGGCCTTTTTCTGCCATTGGCGTCCTAAGCACTCTCCAGTTAACCTCCTCGGCCTCTGTACCAGGGCGAGTTCAAATAGTCAATTCCTGTGGGAGCAATCAAGTTCATCTGGTAGCCTGGTGCAGTAGTTTCTCCACAGTTGAGGTCTAAATGGGGAGCAGCTTGTCTCCATTTCAATGCAATTTATTATTTTTTAGGTTCACAATGTTGATTTTTTCCTTACCAAATTCAAGCAACAAAATAATTTTCAGATATTCACCAAGAAGCTGAATATAAATGCATCATACATGCAAAATTGCGCTACTAATCTTTTCATATTTTTGGATATGGATATACATGTGTACAGTGGCATTTTTCCCAAAGACCTCGCTAAATCTAGATTGAGGCAACTAATCAAACTGGGGGGTTCAGAGTTCAGATGCAAAACCCCCTAAGTGCCTTTTCAGAAAATAATCTTAATTCATTTTTATTTAATACAAAGCTGTCAAAATTGCATATTTTCTTATTTTATTCTTATTTTATTAATGTAATATAACTATTTACATGTATTTTAAAGTACATGAATGTAAACCAAACCAACAATGGGGTTCTCTAAAAATATAGAAGTGCAGGTCTTCAGAAATGGAGTTAGGGGGTTTTGCATCTGAACTCTTCACTTGCAACCATGCTGCTGCTTTGTATGAGCAAGTGTTGTAGCTTCTTCTTGGAGGTGTAGTACTCTATATTCCTTTTCTCTGACCTGTAGGCCTAGCCCTGTAGATTATTGCAGCCTATTGCTGACCCTAATAATCTAAATCAGGATTAACCCTGATCCAATGGGCTATGTATGGGACTTTCTCCCATCTTTTATGATTGCTACTGCAGATTTATACCCAAATTGGTGAAATTTGTCAACTACTGTAGCTTTCAAGTGTCTTTCCTTTTGTTGGCTGAATGCATGCCTGCCTGTGTCATTAAACGTGTTGGGCGGATTATCCCGCCCTAATACCCGTGCGTTAGCATAAATTGGCTACATTAGCGCACAGAGCCCCCAGCATCTGCCCGGTGCAGAGAAAGAGCTGGAGGAGGAGGAGGAGGGTGCTTCTCATGCTACCATCTACGCTTCTCATGCTACCTACCTACAGTACCTGCCTGCTACCTACCTAATCGTAGGTTGGACTCTGCCTGTCTCTCTGCGTCACATGCACCTGGCTCCACACTCCACCGTAGCTTATCTTCCCCATTAAAGCAGCTTAGGTCCTTATCCCCTCAGATGCTGGTTAAGTGCTTTGAGGATGGGGAGGGGGTAAAGATCCCAAAGGACAGTAGGCGGGTAAAGGCTCTCAGAAACACTTTCTTCGGTCCACGCAGGGTGCTATGCCCTTTCTAATTTTGATGCTTTTGGATCCGGCTAAGTAGGTCTTGCTAGCCCTAGTTTGTAATGGATGCTGGACCACCTAGTTCAGAGTTATATGCAGAAATTGAAACTGGAATGGTAGGCAGGTTTTTTTTTTTTTGACGGATTGGCTACAAAATTCCATTAGTTTTTTACTGAAATGTGTAAAGGCGGTCATGAGATTATACAGTATTCTTTACACAGCAACTCTGCAAAGTGCCCATAGCAACCCCACAAAGTGTTTTTATCCACCACACAGACTAATACTTACTTTTTGCAAAACCTGCCCATGGCATTGCTGTCACTTTTCAAGAACACGTGTAAAACATTTACATTGTTATTTTCAAAGCTTTCATACGCAAATACCAACTGCTAGGTGTATAGCCTAAATGTGTCATATAGAAGTTGACGCCAATATTAGTCAACATTTTATAACACTGTTGATATCTCATGCACGGAGACCTTGACGAAGGTTTTTTTTAAATCAATTTACATTTTGTCATTATTCATTGACCAATGAAGACATTCTTTTTCAACAGATGGTTTCATATTAGTCCAGCATTTGTGGACAGGACCATCCATAGAATAATCCAAGTGACTAAAATCCGAGTCTAAAAGTTGAGTTAAAATGTAAATATATGTTGTTAAAAGTGTCATCTATACAGTCTTAGACAGTAAACAGCAGTCAAGTCTGTTGTTTGTCCTACTGCGGTCCAGAATCGGAATCCTGCCGAAGAGAGCTCATTGGTTTCCGCATCATCCTATAACGCAAATCTGCACCCCCCCAGGGTGCGTGTCTTAGAGGAGTGAACATCTCCTGTCCCTCACCTGTCCTCAATCCGCTACTAGGTCACATGCGGACGCCTGATCACCTGCTCATACCTGTGATGCACATACACACAAACACACACACACACACACACACACAGCCTTCTCTTCCATCTTGCCTTCCTCCCCTCCTCCCTCCCTCACATGTAAGCTATCAGTTTAGCCTTTAATCTGTTTGAGTTTCTCCTTGGCCTGTTTCCATATTTCTCCATACTTTGCCTTTGCCTGTTGCCTTCTCACCTGGCCCAGGTTCGAGTCCGGCTTGGGTCAGTTCCCAACCCTGACGCATCTCTCTCTCTCTCTCTCTCTCTCAGTTGGATATTGTTGAAATCTTTCATTATCCTGTTGTAATATGAGCAACAAAGACCCAAAAATGAATGAAAAACAAGAATCGAAATCAGTCGTAAACATTTTTCATATTTTATCTTACACACTGTAGCAGCTACAGGTTTGTTCCAATCCAAAACACTGACCATACATTCATGATAATTTACAAATGGACTTAAGATTCAAAGTCAACCAACCAAAAATGTCACAGAGAGGACAAATATTTAATACAACTGGAAATATTAATTTTATCAACATAAAAACATGCTTTCACCTTTAGACTCTATGTTCTCTTACTGATGTTTTTCACTGCTTAAAATCTCATGACTCAAACTGTCTGCTGACAAGAAGAAAAAAAAACATTTTGTACAAAAAAAGGAAACACAAACCCTCAACACATACCCCAAAAACACCAAATGGCTAGATCTGAACATCTGAAGACCTCACTGGTGAGTCCGATATTTAACCCAAGAACATAACACACGCACTAACACCATCCTACACATTAAAGAGTGTGACCCTCTCCTTCAGTATGGTGTGTTTGCGTATGTCTGTCTGCGTGTCCTATTTTCAACTCTAAATGTTTGCTCTCAACTGTAGGACCCCACACTGTTGCCCGCCTTTAATTCGTATGAGCAATGGCAGGGGCCTACAGACTGCCTTGGGCCACACACAGATCAGGGGCTCTGGTAGAAGGTTATCCCAGCAGAGAGGTTCCCTTCACAGGGACTCGAGGGCTACTCAGGCCCCCACTCCTCAGCTGCCTGAATTGAGCTGCCATTGGAGACCAAAACCTTGTCTGCCTCTGTCCCCGGACAAACTGAGGAGCCATGTGGTAGGAAGAGAGCAATCATACGGATTACCATCCCTATTGTTTATTTACAGAAAACATTACTCAGAGCAGTTAATAGCTGCGGCTTTGCAATGATATGTTACAGATACACGATGGCTTAGAAAAGTTTAAAAAATGACGTAGTGTGTGTGTGTGTGTGTGTGTGTGTGTGTGTGTGTGTGTGTGTGTGTGTGTGTGTGTGTGTGTGTGTGTGTGTGTGTGTGTTGTGTTGTGTTGTCAGGTTAAACATCCACTCAACCATGTCAGGACTCTCTGAGGGAAGCCCAGGAATTGGTGCATTGTGGGAGCAGCATTGTCTCGCCCGTACACTGAGGAATTTATCATGGGGTAGGAAGGGGGATTTTCTTTTTTCATTTATATATAACTCATTTGCATTAAAATAATCTTTTTCTTATTCTTTGAAAAATAGAATTGTTTTACAGTAATATGTACACAATGGACAAAGAGTATTCACATTTGCTTTCATGACATTGGTCATACCCTCTTGGACATATCTCCAATTATTTGTTCACTTTTTTTTACGCAAGAACCTTATGTCAGTGTGTATGTGTGTATGTGCATGCATGTACATTTGTGTCTGGGTCTGTTTCTATGTGTGTGTGCTTTGGTAACAAACAACAAAGAGGACGTCCTCCTCTTCATGCACTCCTCCTGTCCTGGAGAAGGAAAGGGGGCCTTAGTCCCAGCGATGGTTGCTGCCAGAAGCCACTCAGCTCACGGTGGCCACCTCCTGCTCCCCTTCTACCTGGTTTCGGCTGCACAGGGCCTTGACCTTGGCCGTAACATCTGCCACCGTCTCCTTCACACTCTTCTCCAGAAGCCATCCCTCGCTCTCGCTCTCGGGGTCCTCGGGGTTGGCCAGGGTCTCCAGTGCCGTCGACAGGTATTGCAGACCGACCATCACCGCCACCTTCACAAATACAAAAACGATTAGAGCATCAGCGTGTATTACCAGAAAGGCCCACCATCACTAGCCTGGTCCTGACCATCCCATAATACTACCATTTCATTTCGTATTTATGGTCTGGCATTTGTTTGCTCTGAAGCGATTGTAGGAAGCAGGAAGTTTGCACTCAGTTATGGTTTGAAATTATTGGACACCTCTCACCCAATCGTTGGCAGTTACTCAACAACAACATAGCGCAGACCAATGGCTCTGGCGCAAATGTGTACGTCATTGTCACGAGCGTCCTCCCCCTTTCGCCCCCACGTAGGGGGCGTATTCGATTATTGGCTGTTTTCTGGGGGGGGGGCGTTGCGATCAAAATTCTACTGCTCCAGGCACTCCACAGAGAAGCACGGCCAGACTACAGTAGTGGAGCCAATCCTTTGGCGGAAGTACGTAGGATGGCTCGCGAGGCTACACCATCACAGCTTCTTTCATAAACACAAACACAATTTGATCATCAATGTATACGCACGTAAAGGCCCACCATCACTGCTACCTTAGCACAAAATTAGATCATCGATTTATATGAACATAAAGCCCCACCTTCACCTTCACACCTTCACAAACACAATTAGATCATCAACGTATATAAGCATAAAGGCCCATCATAACTACCACCTTCACAAAAGAGACTAAAGAGAATCGTCGTCGTTTATGCACATCATCAGTATATAGTATTACTTTGTTCATGTATACTAGTACCATAGTGAGCCATGATCACAGGGTTGTTGTAGGTGAAAAGTGGGACAGAGTTACAGTTACTACAGGCCTAAACTATTTATCAATTTATCCATCTGTATTGACACACTGGCTATGCAGATGACAATTGCTTTAAATGTTATGACAGATTACTGATCAATGTATTCAGTCTGTGTTTTACTGGAAACTGAATAGACATAATGTAAAAGGCAATGAGTTTTGAGTCATATCAAATTGTGTCATTGGTAATTCTAATGTATTACATTTAATCAAACTGTTCATTATCAGTATCAGTATCATGTCAGCTACTCGTGGAGGCTGCAGTGTGCATACCAATGCATTGCCGTCACGGGAACCTATTCTCTGTGTTCTTTTTGTCATTCCCTCCCTCTCCTGGTCCATGACCCCTACCCCTCCCTGTCCACTCCCACCTAGAGGTCAATATTATACCGACTATGCATGCAAACTGTGATATACACAACATTGCATTGTCATCAGAGCAGCCTGTTCTCTGTGTTCTTTTTGTCATTCCCTTCCTCTCCTGCTCGCTGTCCACTCCCGCCCATATTGCCGGATGATTTTGGCTGACTTCTCATTTACCTTTTGCCTCAGGTAAAAGATTAATCCTTCGCAAGTAGGGCAGGTAAACCCTTTCTGGGGGTGCGTCTTACACAACCCCCCTGCTGAGAAACGCAAGTCATGGCCTCATGTCCACTATTGTCCCCTCAGATTAACCGTGGATCATTAAGGTCGTTTTTCCTCAGGATTAGTTCGGACATCAGACAGTGTCCACCTGCCATGTACCGGAGGGGGGAGTTCCCACGTAATGGCTTGTAGCTGTAGCTATGGCAGTGTGTAGCATTTAGCATTCACGTGTAACCTTCATGTGAAGAATGTTCGTTGGACTGTAACAAAAATATTACCCAGGAGGTCCAGCTGTATGAACATCTAAAGTGAATTCCGGTAAATTGGGCCACTTTTTTTTTTTGCATATAAGCGAATGGCCAAAAGTGGCCCAATTTACCTGAAATCACCCCTTTATATCAGTGTCTATAGGTATAGATCAGGGATGGGCAACTGGAGGCCCGGGGGCCACAAGTGGCCCTCCTCCTCACTCAGTCCGGCCCGTACATAAAGCACAATTTGAAAAATAATGACCATCACTAGTGAATCAATTTCTTGTAAGTAGACTGTTGGCTATAGAGAACACTCCCTCCCAAACAATAAGGGCAGTCAGTGACCATCCAACTGAAACCTCGCACCCTGGTATAAATAGAATCCTTTCAACGTTTAACCCATTTAACCTATCGTTAACATGCTTCCAATTGAAGTGCTGATTCTTAAGAATGGGGCAAAAACAGGTTTTAATTTTGAAAGAAAAAAAGTTGTTCAAATCCAAAATATAAAGGTATATTCTCATAGACGAACCTCTTGGCTGTGCAGCGAATTTATTGGCCAAGCTCCCCATGTTTTACAATTTTTATAAAATAGGCTCTCTCTTGGTTTTGTCAACAGCGTCATACACAATTCGTTGTAAGGAAATATGTTAACTGTCTGTATTAAAGTGAAGAATTAATTAAATAATTCAACATAATTGTAAATACATATTGTAAGCATATTCTTAAAACTTGTCAAAACACAAAAAACTTCCCCCCAAAAAAACTTCTGTGTTTTTCTGTGACCATGGTGGTGACAAAAAACAAAACAAAACAAATTCAGCTCAGTGGAGTATAATTTTAGATCACAATGATTACTAATATGTCTGACAATGTTTCATCAACCAGAACAATTTAGTAAAATATGGAACAAGATGACGAGCTTTGGAACAAAATCTGACGGTGGTGAGAAAAATCTACTCTTTTACATAATATGCATAGTTTGTGCACATTAGCCATCTCGTTTTGTTCTGTTTCTTGGGTGCTTTATACCTCTTCTCAAAAAGTATATATTAATTAACATGTATAAAATATAATGCTATTTTATAACACTAATGGTGGTTGGGAAAATGCCAGTATCCAAACAAATTCACAAATTGAAGAGAAAATAGTAAACTTTCAGGAGCGTCTGTGATGGTGAAGTATGTAGTAGAACCAAAGGGATCCTCAGTAATGACAATGACCTTGTGCATACCTGAATTAATTGTGTTTTAAAAAATATCACACCGTGGTGACAAATAAGTGGGACACATTTTGAGCAATCAGAAAATAATAGTAAACATTATTTCAAACTCACTATGTGCAGTTTTCATGCTGATATTATTCAATTCCATCAGTGATTTTTTTTTATTTTTAGTCAATTGAAATGATGTCTGTCCTTGGGACAGCAGTTTTGTATGTACATTGCTGTACATTTGTGTAACGGACCCCTTGGTCATTCTCTGGATTTATTTTGTACATGAAAATATATTTGATTTTCAACAGAATTAGCACTTTTATTGCTGGGACATGTTTTTGCTAAACTTTCAAGAATCAGTGAACTGTATCCTTTACAAAGTGTCAGCTAAACTAGTAATATTGCAGAGGAAGGAAGGCATAGTAACGGTTGGTAGTTGGGAAGGCCACTCTCATGGTTTATTTTTATCCAATGGGCTAATATCCACTCAATCCCTGTACATCCATTATCCATTCATCCATAGACATGCGTATGCGCCTAAGACAGCCAACAATAAACCGGTGAATCATCAGATAGGAGATTTGCATTCAGGTCAGTCTGGTTCAGGACAACCTTGCTAACGCTATTCCTAACACCCCTATAGGCCTGGGCGTCCTTAAAATACTGCAGAGCTTCACAAATACAATGCCACCTGAAACTGCTTTTGACTCCACAAAACATTATTCCAGCATGTCCATTAATCCTTTTCATTTAAAGTAAATGTCGAATTTCTTTCGTCTCATAACTATAAAATATATTAGAAAAAAGGTTAAATATAATCAAATTGAAAGCAATATATTTTCTCTCTCTGTTTCCATCTCCTCTTTCCTCTTTTTCTACATGTATATCAATGAATGACCTCTTTAAGTCTTAAACCTTTTTCAAGATTTGGGGTTTTTACACCTTTAATATTTAGACAGGACAGTTAGAGAGAGATACAGAACATGAGTGAGGTGAGAAATGGTTCGGAATTGAACCTGGATTCCCGGTGTAATGATAAGGCACCTTGGCCCACTGAGCCTTGACACCCCTGTCTTTAACCTATTTAAGTCAGTATCAATTTGTAACAACAAACCTACAGGCATGTGGCATGGGTCACTGGGGAAGCATCCTCAGTCCACTAACAGTCCACAGATCTCCAATCCGCTCTTCTAAACCAGTGAAATCTTAAGATGCTGCTATCTGGCCAATCAGCGTGAGCGGACGAAAGCTCACGCCACCACATATCCCACTCCACAAATCTCCTCTACTTCCTGGTTTGGAGGTCTTCACTAAGTCGTTTTGTACTCCGTAGAGGACAGATCAAAAATCCCACCCCGCAAATCTTCTGTCCGGCATTAGAGGGTGTGAGGTCTTGGCTCCACTTCCTAATTAAATCAATTGGCTGAGTTAATCAGTGGATTTGTAAGTGCGACCCTCTGACCCAGGGGATTGAGAGAAAGGTACTGGACCTGATGTGATCTGACCAGTGCCAATGGTGTCCTGCTACCAGCCTGCTCAAAAACTTTTCACCTGGCCTCCCGTGGAGCACTTAGCTTACTGGAAGTGGTGATATGTCATTTCTCTGAAGTTCTTTTTTGTTCCAACCTCTCAATTATCCAACAATTTCTGAAGCAGAAGCAGGAGGCTAGGCTACATCTTACCACAATTGTTGTCACCAGCCATTCCATCTAATAGTAGAAGTAAATCATGCATAATTGAAAAAGTGCCTATTTCTGGTTATTTATATTATGTTTCAATTATTTTTATGTTTTTTTGGTTTCCATGTGTTTTGGTGAAGAACAGTAATCAAATGAATGAAAGTCACCTGAATCCGCAATAGATCAGGTATAAAACCATACGATACAAACTTGTTTAACGGCATTGTGAAAAAGGCGAATCGTTGGATCATTGAGGAACTTCAGGAACTTCTGAGAAATTGGCAGTCCCTCTGCAAATAAACACCAAGTGCAACCAAAGCAGTCATAAGTGGTTAGGGCATCAGACTCGTAGCCCAAAAGTTTCCAGTTCGATTCATGACTTGCCAGGTTGGTGGGGGAAGCAATAAACCAGTGTTCTCACCCATCCTACTCCATGACTGAGGTACCTTGAACATGTATCACTGCTACCTTGGGGTGTCGTTTTGGGCTGCCCCCTTGCATGGGAGAGGCATTATTGTTCTCTGCAGAGAGCACTGTGTGCTGTGGAGAGCTGTGTCACAATGACAATGGTTTTCCAGGTGGGCTTTCACTTTCACAAGTGAATAAGTAGCTGAGATTATTCATTATTATAGGACCATGTCAGTTAACTACCATAAAGCTGACTAAATTGAGTTCTTCATTTTTTTCACTCCAGTTCAAGCCTGTTGCCTGTGAATTTGTTGTATTCCACAAATAAATTCAGAAAATCAGGTCACTTAAGTTTAACTCGCTTTCGAGCGTACAGTTAGATGACTATAGCTTAAAACAAAGTTCTTCATTCAAACATCAAATTTTGTTTCTATGTAAGGGGTGCAACTCAACAAGAAGGGTGGCTGGACAGGGATTATGAATGTCCTTAGCATCCCTTCTATACATGTGCTGCACAAACTTGCAGAATCTGTTGCAGAGTCGGCTCCAGCACACATCTCATGGTGGGGCGTAGGTAAACAACGGTGGGGCACTGCCATTTAACAAGTTTGAGTCAAGTTCACCTATAGCCTAGAACTGGTGGCAGAGTCACGTTTAGTTCAGGCTGATCGCGCTACTACTGTGGAAAACACTTCCTCCTCCCTACCAAACACCAATGTCTGTAAGCAAGATTGTTTAGTGCAAGGTGGAAACCACATTCAGCACAGACGCGATATGTGTCCAGGATTATACTGTACTTTTATAGGCCGTCAAGATACAACAAGGCATTTCACAGCAACAGGGGACGCTACCCACGCCATACGAGCATTTTGGACAAAAACGCTTTTTGATTTTGAGCTCTGCTTCTCAGCGTTGCTTTCACTACACCACTCCAAAATATAGATCCGAACAGGGCTCTAAATTAACGCACGCCAACACGCCAAATGCGGGTGAAAAATCATTTTGGCTGGTAGAAAAAATCATCCACTAGCCAAATTGGCCGGTAGCGCGTGCCCGACTGAATGTTAAACAGCTGCACGCACAGATCTGTAGCTGCCGTCTGATGAACGTCAAAACGTCGCCTACATTACCCATGAACATTAGTCCTACCGTCATGATGTAGCCCACACCCATTGGCTGACCGTTAATCACAATAAGGCAGCCTCACATCCATTGGCTGCGTGTTTGATACCCGCGCGCTGGAACTAGTGTTGATAAAATATGTTCAATTAGCGGACTAGCGCGGATTACTTTGGTTTTGTAGGTTTTGGTCTGATGAAAAATAATGTGGCAGTGGTTAAAGCACGGTTATGTGTCGATGAATGCAAGTAACAGTAGCGTTGTGACAGTGAAATAGAGTATTGGTGGAGCGAAAACGGCGCGCGTGAGTGGAGGGACAGGAGTTAGAACAGCTGTCTGTCAAAACAGTGTCGTTGCCGTCAGAAGCCGTCTGATATTTGCGAGGTCCTCGCAACTACAAACGATGGAGTTGTCGTTTCCTAATAACGCCCACGACATCGCAAAGACCCTGCACGGGTATGACACAAGTAAGTGAAAAAAAGATAACAAAAACTAGCGACGAAAGTAACAAAGTAAGCATGGTCTCCGTGGTGTTATTGGATATCTAGTTGACATAGCGTAACGTAATTGTCATTCCAAGCGCATCGTAAGTAAAGCTAATATGAATTTGACCTGGAGGAACTTGAAGGTGTCACGCAGCAGCAGCATAAACACACAATGCAGACATCATTCACGCACTGTGTAGGTGTGTGTGTGTGTGTGTGCGTGCGTGCGCGCGCGCGGGGGGGTGTCTCCTGTCCTCCTCTCGTCTCATTCTCCTCCCTTCATCTCTTCTCCCCTTCACCTGTCTTCTGTGCATTGTCCATGGTATTTAACCCAATGTGTGTGAAGTGATGCTGTGTAGGGGATATGAGGTTTTGCAGTGTTTGGTTGTGTGTGTGTGTTTGGCTATGTTGAAAGTCTGGTATGTGTGTGACATTAGTGTTGAAAGGCATGCTGTGTTTGTGTGAGGTGTATACTGTATGTGAGATTTGAGTGATGGTGTGTGAGGTAATAGGCTAGTGTTTGGCTGTCTGTGCAGTATATGGAAATGGAATGAAAAATAAAGAAATGCAGGTAATACAAATATAACTACTAAATAATTATAGAATAGACTGAATTATTGAGTATAATATTTATATTGTTTATCTGTGTTGAGGACATAGCCTAGTTTAATAAAATAATTAAAAGCAACATAATTAACGCATGGTTTATTTTGGTGAGAAAAAAATGGCTAGTTGACCTTCCATTTGGCTAGTAAGAAAAAATGTCTACTAGCCAAATTGGCTGGTGGTGGAAAAAGTTAATTTAGAGCCCTGGATCCGAATGTTTGCATTTTAATAGGCTACCGCTTACAGCAACAATTTACATTATGCATTCAACAACGGAATAACACTCCATCGGGATTATCATTTTGGTAGCCTGTGAAATAGCTAAGCCAGACGTGCTATGGACCATGGACAGCTACCACCTCCGGTAGAAAAGACTAGAGTAGACAGTCACTAAATAGGCACGGCGTGGTGCGTCATTTGCAGACATCCCTTCTTCCAAAGAGCCTTCAACTATCCCACTCATCTTCACTAAGCATCATACCACTGATACCAATAGCGGACCCAGGCTAGATGTAGGTGGTATGGACGCTGAAATATTCGGTAGTTTGTCTCGAGGAAGGATATTTAAAAAAAAATGTCAGACAAGCCGAACCTCAAAGCGTGTAGCCTATTAATACAGCGTTTGATTTTTTTTTGTGTAACTATGCGTCGTTAGGATAGCAAACAACGTTATAGGTTAAGCTTACGCCTGAAATTCACAAGTGAAACACTGTAAAACACATGCATTGTGCAACCTATCTATTTTTCAAACAACTCATCTTGACAACGTGCCTACTCCGCTGTCGTTTTGACATATCAATAGCCTTGAGGGAGTTTTTTCATTCAACTCTTCATAGAGGAAAGTAAACGCAAACGTGATGAGCACGGGCACAGAGTTAAATGTGCACAAAATCTTTTCAAAAAGAATAGAGCTGCTACGTCTGAGTCTACTCTGTCTAGATAAGCGCACCCATCCTTTTCCAAACTTCAAAGCATGAGGGGCTAGTAGTAGCAACAATCGCACCAGGCAAAATCAAGTAGACCCAAGTCAACATGCCGCGGCGGGCAAATTTAATAATCAAATTTCCTTACCTTAAAATGCTGTCTTGATTACAGTGCTTCTCGCAATTATTCACACTATTTGACATATCCAACCCAGCTAGCAAACTGCTAACATTGTTTTGCTTCTTGTCTCCCATTCCGCCTCCAGCAGGCTAGATGACAATGTCATCATGACATTTTTGCATTACCCACATCCAGAAATATGTCATATGTGGATGGGTTACTTGTGTTGTCTTAACTATCAGGACATTATAACAAATCAATAGGTATTATTAGGTACTACTATCATTATTAGTTTACTGTTGAGGGAGATACCGCGCGCTAATAGGATGGGTGACGTGCACAACTACGGTGTGCCTTTGAGGACAAACTTGCTTTACCCACAGACTGTCACATGCCGATGTCATTAGTGCCAGATGGCTAAAATGCAAGCAAAACCAAAATACATTTTCCCCATTTTAATTGTATTGATGTTACTTTGCACGTGTAAAAAGGATATTAAAGTTAAACAGTCTTAATGCAATGGTTTAAAGTGTGTTATATATATATTTTTTGTCCTGTGTTGGGTGCTGGGGCACCAGTGGCCACTAGGGGGGGCACTGCCTACAAATGCCCCCCCATAGCGCCGACACTGATCTGTTGAAAGAAGTTCAATCTGAAGTTGATCGGTTGAGTGGTGAGACATAAGGCGATTCCACTTCCATTTCTTGGGCGACTTAAAGGGGTATCCCAATGCAGTCAATGCATCACTGTAGCATGTAGCATGCTACACGGATCCATTGACTTTCACTAGCTTAGCGACATGCTCCCTCTTTTCACTTGTCTTAAAGCAAGACAGCAGCTTACATGAAAAATAAGACACTTTACCACCTTTATAAACCCTGGCCAACGATTTTAACTGTATTAAGCCCCAAAAATAGTGGCATATCCCTTTAAGATGACTGGAATAGTGGTTTCCTTTTAGCGTAAAAGCTGTTTATTGAAAGATAAGGTCCTTTCTGAGTACCCCCCACACACACCTCCAGGCAGATGTCTAGCAGCAGGAAGGCGTCATTGCTGTTCGTGTGGGTGTGTATGTCATCACCTCCAGGGCTAGCAGTAGGAAGGTCCCAATACAATACTGTGTGCGTGCGTGTTTGTATGCGTGCGTGCACATGTGTGTGTGTGCATCAGGGCTTGACATTGGCACCTGCCAACTTGCCAAATGCTGGCAAAACCTGGCTGTGGCTGGTAGTAAATTTGTTCTCACTGCCCACTTTGGCAGGTAGTTTATTCTTGGATATGAAACATCACAATAGTCTATATTCAGATTTTCACCTGTTTCGCATCAATTATTTGTATTTATGCTCAAAGGGGGAAATTATATTTTTATGTGTCCGATTTACATGCAGAAATTATAACTAATCACTAATCCTCTTGGTTTAGCATGGTAAGGAAAATAACTGTGAACAAAACCGTGGCTAGTAGAAAGCCTGACTGGCTAGTGACTTGCAAAAACATTAATGTCAAACCCTGGTGTGCATGTGTGTGTGTGTGTGTGTGTGTGTGTGTGTCCGTGTGCTCACCTCCAGGCCGATGAAGAGCAGTAGGAAGGCCCCGATGCTGTTCATCATGCCCCCATAGTAGGAGACCAGGCTCTCACGGCAGCCACGCGTCCAGATGTTCAGCTCCTCCGTGTGGTGGTCGTAGTCGTAGTGGGCCGAGTTGTTGGTCAGGTGGTGCTGGATGCAGGGTCGCGGGGAGCCGGGATTGCAGCAGCTGAACGGCACGCTGTCCATCAGGAACTTGCCGTCCACGTTGCTCATCACACGGCTGGAGAGAAGGAAAGGAAGGTGAGAAGAGTGGACAGTGAGGGTTGTAAGAAATGTAAAACAGATCAAATAATCAAAACAAAAGGTTAGCGTTGTAAGAAAGTAGACTTGTAAGGCATGTAACACAATTATTTGATGTCATCGCGATTTGGAAGGAGAGGGGTTGGGGATGGAGGAGGGAGGGTGTAAGAGATCACTGTAGCCATTGCGTGCTCTGTTTACACTTTGACTAGATCAAACAAATATTCAAATTTCAGGTTGGTGGAGATGGGGGTGTATGAAATTGCTTTAGTCATTGTGTGCATACAGTATACTTTCACTGGACAGTGTAGTATTTCCAGGGCCTAATCATCACCTAATTAACTAATCAGCTGTTGTCACCTACTGCCATGATTATCACCACAGCTGATGAGGACAGAGGGTGAGAGCACTTTCACCCCTTACTCTGACCCTCTGTCCTCTCTTCATCTCTCATCAGCTGTGATGATAATCATGGCAGTAGGTGGCAACAGCTGATTAGTTTGTAGATTAGTATTAGAGTAGAGTAAAAGTTAGCCTACTAGCAGCATTAAGTATAGGGAATTGGTAAACGCCTGAAATCATGAACATTATTCCTTTGCATTAGAGCCTTTTGAAGTGGAACTTCCTAAAACAAGGCATTCTGCCCGTTCCCAGATGGAACTTTAAAATCGAATCTCTTTATGACATCACTTGCATCACACTCAAAATACTAACTTTGACGCAAACCCTAACCATTTTTCTGTTACCCTACCTTATTGCAACTATGCTGCTCATTGAAACTGTGCTGCCTATTGCCAAATTTGATCTTTTCAGGAATATTTGCAATACAATAAACTAACATTTACTAGTATGACCAAAGGACAGTACGTTTTGGAGCTAAAAATGTTGTTGTTGTTTTTTTGTTGCCCTGCCGTGGTACGGCACTGGGTGGTAGGGCACTGGGTTACTATGCCAGCGACCTGGGTTCGATTCCGGCCGGGGTGGTCATTTGCTGATCCTTCCCGGTCTCTCTCTCCCCACTCATATCCTGTCTCTCCTCCACTGTCCTGTCAAAAATAAAGGCAATAAATAAAATAAAATGTCTTTTTTTGGAAATTCAAAATGGCGGACATGGAGAAGATCCGTTATACAGTTTCTATATAAAAAGTGCAATTTTCCTTCTCATAATGGATACTTGATGGTGGCAAGTATTCCCGAAAAATGTAACATTGAATTATGGAAATAAACTGCTAAAAATATAACATACTGCACCTTTAAACCTAACTCTGGCCAAAACCTACTGACCTTCAACATGTTTCTGTGGTGGAAATTAAGGAGTCCCCTTTTCAAGAACAGCCCCCTACTGCTAGTGCTATACTGTCACGTTGCAAAAATTGGCATGTAAGGTGCCATTATAGATGTGTGTGCTCTACAGTCAGTCTCATGATATTGCATGTGCAGTTTTAAGAGGATCTATCACAACCATTGGACCACTCTTCATGCTCTGCTACAGTACACTTCTCTGTCAAAGTGACCACAGTTGAGCAACTGTGAGCAACACAGCTGTACCTCTCTAGCCTCTCTAGCTCTAGCATTGCTTTATTAAGAACACTAGACGCTTTTTGTCTTTTTCACTTCCACAGCCACATATGAAATGTCAAACAGCAAGGGTCTATAAAGCATCACGCTATGCCCTTAGATAACTTCACATATTACTTTCAACAATTTTGCTAACTTGTTTTTGAATTACATGTGTGTGTGTGAGAGAGTACGCATGTGAGAGAAAGAGAGAAAGGGAGACAGAGATTTGTGGGGTGAGAGAGTGTGTTGGCACACATGCACAGTATGTGTTCCCCTGCCAGGCTCTGTGTGTGTACGTCTGTGTACGTACGAGTGTGCACGTGTATGTGTGAGAGTGTGCGCGGGGTCGGTGACCCACATGTGGGCGAGTTGGCTGAAGGCTGCCTTATCCTGTGTGCCCTGGTGTCAGTATGAGTTAGTGTTGAGAGGCTTCCCGCTCACTCTGATTGAGGAGGACAGTAAGCCCTGAAGGTCGTGGAAACGAGATCGGCACAGATTATGGAATTATAGGAACTATGCTAATGAACGCAAGCCATCCAATCGGCATTCCCGTAGTGTCTCCTTTTAACCAATTGCAACGCTTGAATCCTCCTTGATTGGTGTCCTTTCCTCAAACCCATATAACAAATCATCCATAGTGTTATTTACACTCATCACACCTATGGACACAAGTTAATACACACACACACATACATGCACACCCAGACATCAGAAATTGGCTGACGAACACAGGTAGAAATATTTCCTGTTTGCATGAACTTGAAACAACTTCGCAGGGCCTTGAGGGCACAGATTAATTTTCTGCATGTTTGCATTTGTAAATCCCAATCCTCTTATGGCACTTTCACTGTCAAAACAATACGAGACAGAGTAAGTCGGTAACTCTACATGCAACTCTACATGAGTTTTCAGGTCTTTCGTTGCCAGTGCTCCCACCATCAAATATCAGGGGTCTCTCGCAGGCATTTCAATGGCACAATTAGCCTTCAGCAAAGTCTTGCATGCTGTGCAATCCGTATCTCTGCCCTGACGTCAGGCTGAGCTTAGTGTGTTATGGTATAGGCGAGAGGTTAGCCCAGAAGCTTTCCATCTTGCCCGTAATCGCATCATTTCAGGGCCTATTTTTGCAAGAGTTCAGCCAGAGGCCAAACCTCTGACCTACAAAAACCGCTTTGCTGGTCCGTATGAGACCTTCAAGCCCTTTCAATCCACTTCTCGCGTGTCCGGGGAGGATCCAAATGAGTAAGGCATTGTTACATGCTGTTACATACTTATCACACTGCGTTCCACCAGTGGAACACTGTAACAGTCACTGAAAAAAACGTAACTACCATATTACTATCACTATCCACAGGGCCTTTAGTAATACATCATGACTTGGTCAATGACATGCTGGTAACAGCTAATTTAAAACAGGCACAGTGTCTTACTGGGTTAAACTGTATCAGGTTATTGTTACAGGTTGTTGGTTTTTTTTTTTGCACAGTTGATAGTTTGACTGAACAAAAGAGCACTTCACGTTTTTACTTCACTGGGTAGCACTTTTGCACTTTTTTGCGTTAAATGTTTTTACCTTTGCAACGGCATAAGTGGTTTGCACAAAGCAGCCTTGCTAAGAAACATCACCTGATGCTGTCAGAGGAGTTTACAACTAAACTCTTTTGACAACGATTACCTGGATGAATGTGAATCTTAGACACAGACATATCACCTCATGCTAATGCACAGTCAACATGCTGACACAAGTGCAATTAGCTCTAACCAAATTCACATTCAGTCCTAGATAAGCAGGGCACATCAAGGAAGATACTTGCATTGAGTTATTTTTAACAGGAGCTTTCCCTCTCCAGCTGTGTTTAACAATCACTACAAGGGCTCCTGTGTCTATATGTACCTATATGCAGTGTCTTATTTGATATGGAGCAAATGGGGGGTAGTGACTTGAAATATGAATTTGCACATCTAAACTTGACTGCTTTCTGGTCTCTGATTGACTAGACTCCGCAGTGACTGACAGCCACCTCTCTTCTAACCATTAGCTCAAATGAGGTCCAAGTTTGAAGGAAGAAGTCTGAAGGAAAGTTTTGGAAGGAAGGTTATGTGTTTCAGATATGCTACTCACTCTCTTTCAACTATCGTCCTTAAATGAGATTCAGGCTACGGTCTGAGGTTCAGGGAGGAAAGTCTTAAGGAAAGCTTTAGGAGGGAAGAGAGAGTTGTGTGCTTTTGCTAATGATACTCACTCCTTGACTTCCTCGTTGCTGAAATCCAGATAGCGGTTGCTGATCCACTGCACCTCAAACCAGTCCTTGTAGTTGTTGTTGCCGCAGCAACGGAACTCGATCTGGGTCATGTCCAGTGTCCTCTTCATGAAGCAGCGTCCGGGCGTGTCCGTGTCCTTGTAGTACTTGATGCTGTTGCGGAGACCTTCGGACAGTGCGAAGTACAGCTGGAACTGAGTGAGGAAGCAGAGCAGGACTATCACGAACAGGAAGACATTGAAGCCAAAACAACCCGTCAGGTAGTTCTTCAGCATGGGCTTCCACTTGGCGAACTTGGTGGGGTCCAATGAGTCGTGGCACACCTTGCCGCCAAAGGCGTTGACACCGCACGCCACCAGGCCCGACAGGATCAGCAGGTTGGGCACGAAGTGACTCTCGTTATTGTCCATCATCTCGCTCCGCTTGCGGAGTTCGATCTTGAAGAACAGGCCCATGCTGAAGACCAGGATCCCGGCGATCACCCCCAGCCAGTACAGGAGCCACAGGCCCTGAGCCAACTTAACCCGCTTCCGCAGGTCGAACTTCACTGGCCACAATACCATGGCTGGTCCCTAGTAAAGCACTTTTTCCAGGCAAAGGAGAAAGAAGACTCAAAGGATCAAAATTACCAGCACAAGTAGGTTTAATCCCTCTACTTTTGCTGGTAATTTTTGGGTTGGTTTAGGTGCAGTTAACAACAGAAATAACCCAAAAACCCGTTGTGACCTTCAGAAAACGCGTTTAGTGGACAAGCTCAGATCAGCGCCGGTAATCCGTTCCAGAAGGAAGATGCAGTAGGTGCCGTGTTGAGGGCTGCCCTCTTCGGTCCTGTACTGGCCAGCCGACCTTCAGCCAAACCCATAGCTTCAGTGGGCCCCTCGCCCGCTCAACGTAAACACACACACGCACACACTCACACTTGCACAGCCCCACTGGACACACACCCCGACACACCCTGCTGCAGTGCCCCAAAAGTTGAGAGGGGCCGTGCGTCCACACTCGCTGGTCCCTCGTCCAGAGAAAGGAAGTGGTCAGGCTGACAAGTGAGCGATTCAAACGGCCGTTTGGGGTACGTCATCCTAAGCTCCTGG
>NC_085880.1:30045265-30097765 GCF_034702125.1 Engraulis encrasicolus
TCTTTGTATGACCAGTGCATGTAAAGAAATTGACAATAAAACCTACTTGACTTGACTTGACAGGGCACTTCCCGGTGGGCCAAAAGGCCTCAGGGGCCACTGCAGTTGTTTTTTTTTATTTTCTTAGAGACTGGTCCACAATTTAGAGAGTGCAAAAATGTCCGGGCCTTTTTTCGGTCCCAGACCAGCCCTGGTGCAGTGTCAGGCTTTTCAGGAGTAGCAGCAAATGGTGAGGTTAGGGTCAGTCACAAATAAGGGTTTGCACAATGAAAGATTATAAAAGGTTTCAATACATTTTTGGAAACATTTCAATCAGGTTATCTAAAATGCACATTTTTGATTTCTGTCTGTTTCATGCAATGTCCAATAGCTTTTACCGGTAAATATTTTTTCACAAAATTAATGTATGATTGCCCCTGAAAATTTCAAATAGCATAACAGCAATAAAATATGTAATAGTGGCTATTTACTTTCAACTACTGAATATCATTCCATCATTTGGAATTGTTGGATTACATTGGGATTATTTCTGAATGTAATTGTATGTGATATTGCTGTATAGAAACACATTCTACAGTGCCCTCCATTATTATTGGCACCCCTGGTTGAGATGTGTTTTTTAGCTTCCAATTATTATTATTTTTCTCTAAATAATATGGGACCTTAATGGAAAAAAAGAGAAAAATCCAACCTTCAATACAAGTGCATTTATTCAGTGGGGAAAAAATCCCACATAAAGAAATAATTATTTGACATCAAATAATGTGTGTCACAATTATTAGCACCCCTGTTGTTAATATTTTGTACAACCCCCTTTTGCCAACAAAACAGCACCTAATCTTCTCCTATAATGTTTCACAAGATGGGAAAAGACAGAAAGAGGGATCTTCAGCCATTCCTCTTTGCAGAATCTCTCTAAATCATCCAGAGACCTGGGTCCTCTCCTCTGTACTCTCCTCTTTAGCTCACCCCACAGGTTCTCAATGGGGTTGAGGTCTGGGGACTGAGATGGCCATGGGAGGAGCTTGATTTTGTGTCTGGTTAACCATTTCTGTGTAGATTTGGCCATATGTTTAGGGTCATTGTCTTGCTGAAAGACCCAGTGACGACCCATCTTCAGCTTTTTGGCAGAGGGCAACAGATTTTGATTTAAAATGTCCTGGTATTTCAAAGCATTCATGATGCCATGCACCCTAACAAGCTTCCCAGGGCCTTTGGAAGCGAAACAGCCCCACAGCATCACTGACCCACCCCCATACTTCACAGTGGGTATGAGGTGCTTTTCAGCATGCGCATCTTTCGTGGCACGCCAGACCCACTTAGAGTGTTTGTTGCCAAAAAACTCAATCTTGGTCTCATCTGACCAAAGCACACGGTCCCAGTTGAAGCCCCAATACCGCTGGGCGAACTCCAGACGTTTGCGTTTATGATTGTGGGTGAGGAAAGGTTTTCTCCGTGCATGCCTCCCAAACAGCTTGTTGGCGTGTAGACAGCGCCTGGTGGTTGATTTGGAGACTTTGTGACCCCAGGATGCTACCATTTGTTGTAATTCTGTAACAGTGAGCGTTGGAGATATTTTGATTTCTCTTACCATCCTCCTCACTGTGCGTGGTGGCAAAATAAACTTGGGTCCTCGTCCAGGCTTGTTTACCACTGTTCCAGTTGTTTTGAACTTCTTAATTATTCCTCTCACAGTAGATATGGGCAGCTGCAGTTGAGTGGCAATCTTCTTGTAGCCTCTGCCTGACCTGTGAAGGTCGACGCACATCTGCCTCACTTGTATGCTGTGTTCCTTTGTCTTTCCCATGTTTAAGAGTGGATAAGAGAAATGGCCTCGGTGTCACGTCATATTTATACCCCAGGGAAACAGGAAGTGATGAATTACTAATTAAATGTTCCTACATACTCTGGTAAACTTTGTAAACTACTGTAAAAATGACAGAAATGCTTCAATTATATTTATTTCCTGGGAATTGTTAAGGGTGCCAATAATTGTGGAACAGGTGATTTAATGAAAAATAATTATTTTTTAGTCAGGGATTTTTTTTATTTTCCTACAATTCATTTGAGTTGAAGGCTACATTTTCCTAAAATTTTCAGTGTGACAGTATTCTTCTGCAATAAACACTGAATTTATTTTAAGGCTTTTAACACATCTTAACCAGGGGTGCCAATAATTATGGAGGGCACTGTAAATCCTCTGACATGTTCTACTTAACTTTTGACAAATCATTCTAATTTGAAAAAAGTTGTCGGCACATTGAAATAGAGAACTATAACTTAGTCCTTGTGAAATTTCCTGTAAAACAACAATATATTTATGGAAAATGTTGGTTACATCAATCGACACAAGCCTGTATACAGTCTGTATCAAATGGTGCAACCAGTATTTTCCATATCCATTGACCATTTCTTCTGCTCTTTCAAAGTTGCTGGTGTTTTGAAGTAGCAACATGATACAAATAATTGTATCAATTTATTTTCAAATTTGAACTTGTTTCTACTAAAACAAATAATATTAACACAAAAAAGTGGCGTCATATCTTTGACCCGTTACTCTTGTGCCATCCTGAGTGTCATATCATTTTGGTTCAATAACATTTTGGTTTTGGTAGCTTTCTGTTGTACCTCAGGTGCTGTTTCCACATAGCCGGATATTTTTGAAAACACATTGGTTTTGGCATTCTGTTTCCACGTAAAATCCTCTTATCAAAAACCTGGCTTTAAAAATATCCCATTTAGGGGGCTGAAACGCACTTGTTACAATTGATTTTTTAAATTTGCATCCACATTTTGCGTTTACACCTAAACAGGAGAAAATATTATCCGACTATGTGGAAACAGCACCTCAGTGTAGTTGCCAAGTCTTGACTAGCAGCTGTTGACTAAAGCTTGAAGACACACGCCATGAGGCTTACTGAATTACCCCTAAACACCACACACTCTCACAAACATACCTGCAGCGCTAAATTAATCTATTAACCTCATGGATAGCAGCCGTGGCCAACCGGTAGGGTACTCGTCTGCCATGCGGCCGACCCGGAGTCCATTCCCGGCCCGGGTCCTTTGCCAACCCCTCCCCATCTCTCTCCCCATTCGCTTCCTGTCCACCTCTCAAACTGTCCTATCATCAATAGTCATAAAAGACCAAAAGAAATGTCTTTTTTTAAAAACAGTTAAAACTCCTTTTAATTTCACTCATGTGACGTCAACAATAAAATACATAAAATCAAACTATAATATTATGAAATATGATAAGCCTGACAGAAGTGTGTGTAACTACTATTTGTGACGGTATGAAATACCAGCCTACAAATACACCCAAAAAAAACAATGTAGGTCCACAATGATGTTATATATTTTGTTATATATATTGTTATATATATTGTACCTGTAAACAGGCATACACTACAAACTGTGATAAGTACAGCATTGTAGCTATAACCAGACTGTGAAGACATTAAGATAACTTTGAACATCTTTTTTCTCAGTTTCACACTCTGGTGAGTTACGGTCTTTTGCCTTAGTGGCCCTTCTTCAGTGTGTAATGGTGATTGCCTTTACACACTGAACAGTGGTGTAGTCTACTTTTTTAAGGTGGGTATACTGTATATTTGAGCATTTTTTGAAGTGGGTATACTGTATGTATTTCTGCTATTCAAAACAATGGATCAATCAATTTTAAGTGGGTATACTGAAATCCCTGAAATTTAGAAGTGGGTATACTCCGTATACCCGCGTTCTACGTAGACTACACCACTGACACTGAAGAAGGGCTCAGCCCGAAACGTTCTTAGGTGAATAAACAAAACCAAATCTCAAGACTGTTGTCCTTCGCTTCATTCACTCATGGTAGATGTGAGTCATAATGTGTGTTTTAAAACAATGTAAAAGCTTTTATTGGTGGAAAAGTTTGTTGTGAACACACCACCTGTGTGTGTCGCTGGTAAGGAATACACAGGAAATGCACTCTACACTGTGCACTTGCTTATTGGCATCTTCCACTAACCCTGATGTTCTCTCGTGACCCAGCTGGTCGGTTGACCTAAAATCCTACAATGACTCCGGACATTCAACCACACACACACACACACACACACACACACACACACACACACACACACACACACACACACACACACACACACACACACACACACACACACACACACACACACACAGACGTGCGTGCATGCACGCACACACACGCAGAGACACAGATGTGCGCGCACACACCTAAGCTTATAGTTCATGTTTGTCCAGCAAGTGTATGGTTGCGCATGCGTATGCATGGTTCATGTGTCCAGTGAATGTTTCTGTCACTCAAGACGCCCCCCCCCCCATATCTCTCTCCCTTTTCTCTTTCTCCTGCACCACCTCTCTCTATCTATCTCGCCATCTCTCTCTCTCTGTTCTTCTCTCACTTTCTATCTCTCTCTCCGTTTCTCACTCTTTCAGCTTCTGTTACTTTCCCCCTCTCTCCATCTCTCGCGATCTCCTTTTCTCATTTCTCTAACTCCCCCCTGCCATCCTTTGGTGCAGCATTGAGGGGACACTCCCTGCTGTTTTTCAGACAGTGAGTCAGTCTGGGCCCGTAGCATAAGCCCACCACAGACAGCACTAGCACCTCTCCCTCCCTCCCCAACCGTGTCAGTCACCATATCACACCTAGGGGTCAGAGGGCAGCAGTGACAGTGAGTGTGAGTGGACACAGACTGTGCTGGAGGAAACTGGGAGGTAGTGGTGGTGATGGTGGGAGGCAGACAGGCAGCCACTCACGACTACCGCAGTGCTACCAGAGATTCTTTAAGTATAGAGATATGCCATCATAATAGCTTTCTATGGGCACCTAACGTGACCAGGTTCTGTTCTGCCTAAAGGGGCGTGTCATAATGCTCCTAGCATTGAATAGAACAGTCCTCAGGTCTGCCTAGGTCTGCCTAAAGGGGGATTTCCCCCCCAATAATAGAACCCGGAAACAATGGGCCAATGGAACCTCTCTCTCTCTGCTCTCTCTGACCGCACTGCCCGATCCCATGCAGAGGAGCTCCCGTCTGGGGGTTGGAGGCCACGGCTTCCCTGCTGAGGCCGGGTCAGGCAGAGCTAATCCAGGCCCCGGGCGGTAGGGATTCACCTGATGGGATGTTGATGGGATAGGGGAGATGTTCCGGGACCTCTCCTCTGGTTGCCTGGTTGGTTCACACTGGACCATATCACAAGTGAGATATGTTCTGGACTGACCACCTACTGAATTTCTCGTAGGGGATGGTGTAGTTTACGATTGCCAGCTGTTGATTATTGGCCGTGTACGAACCCCACAGCCAATCGTGTCTGTTGTATTCAAACAAATGGCAAGTTTCCATTTGTCAAGTAATACACATCATCATCATCTGTCTACCGCTCCTAGGCCCACTCAGGCTCCCTACCTCAGGCTAGAGCTTTTGGGACGAGCTTCCATGCCATCTTTCAGATCGGAACGATTGTGCAAAGCAGCATGGGATTTCACAGGCCGCTCTCCTGAAGGAGCGGGGATAGGGATGAAGGACTGGTCTCTATGGTGGGTGAATGGGAGTGGGAGGGATGAAAGGGGGCAGAGTTACAGTTCGGGGATGGATGGTGGCGTTGAGAGTACTTTAGCTGCATTTTTTTTTAATGGTAGAGGTGCATGTGGATGCGCGTGCGCGTGCATGCATGCTTGGGTGTGTGGGCGTGTGTGACAGACAGACATATAGACAGAGAGACTACATGCACACACATACTGACGCACACTCACACATTCAGAGAGAGAGAGAGAGAGAGTGACAACCTATTCTTAGTGGGGCTTGGTCACATGTGATGAGATTAGTGCAATTAGTCCAATTGGACTCAGTTACTCTGATCTGTTTAGAGGGGCAAGAAGGCCTTGACTGGGTCACACGGGGGATATCTGCCCCGGCAACAGAGAGGGAGGGAGGGAGGCAGCGTGTGTGCGTGCATGTGTGTGCTGCATCAATCTACCTTTGTGAAGCCACTGCTATTGGAACACACCAACAAGGTGGGGCCCTCGCTCCATGTGGGGCCCAAATCCTGGACCCTACATGTTTTGATTTATCAGTAACAACTAGACTGCCTGTGCAGTCGCCTTCGACTGCTTAAGGTATATCCCCGAAACGCGACGCTTCCAGTCCCCCATCATTCCTACCACTCCCGTCCACCATTTCGTAAACGTATATGATACATACAGACGTGACATGACGTGCATAGGCTTAAAACCAAACGACTATTGTGAAAATGAAGCAAAAAAATGGGGCAAATGGTAATACTGTTTTAATGGTTCAGTGGATATACCACATTAGGTACAGTGTAATAACCAGTGTAACAATATTTAATACAATGTAATTTTTTTACTTACATCATGTGTTTGTGCGTAAGTGGTATTACATGGTATTGCATATTGTTACACTGGTATTACACTATATTACATGGTATTGCATACTGTTACACTCGTTATTACACTGTACCTGATATTGCATATTGTTACACTGGTATTACACTAGTATTACATGGTATTAAATATTGTTACATGGGTTATTACACTGTACCTAATATGGTAGATTCACTGAAATGGTGAACCATTAAAATAAGGTCTAACCGGGCAAATCAATCCACCCAGTCAGAAGTTATGGGCCAATGAAAATTCCGCCATTTTGAAAGTGTTGTCTTCCAAACTCGAATCAGTTCATGAGCCTACCCTAGAGCATTCACACACAAAATCTGGGACAAATCCATCCACCCGGTCAGTAGTTATGGGCCAAAGAATAATTCGGCCATCTTGAATTCAGCCATCTTGAAAGTGTTGACCTCCAAACTCGAATCAGTTCATGAACCTACCCTAGAGCATTCACACACCAAATCTGGGACAAATCCATCCACCCGGTCAGAAGTTATGGACCAAACAAAAATGCGGCCATCTTGAATTCAGCCATCTTGAAAGTGTTGACCTCCCAACTCGAAGCAGTTCATGAACCTACCCTAGAGCATTCACACACCAAATCTGGGACAAATCCATCCACCCGGTCAGAAGTTATGGACCAAACAAAAATTCGGCCATCTTGAATTCAGCCATCTTGAAAGTGTTGACCTCCAAACTCGAATCAGTTCATGAACCTGTCCTAGAGCATTCACCCAAAAAATCTGGGACAAATCCAAACATCCGTTCAAAAGTTATCGCGTTAACACGAAAGACCTTACGCGGCGGCGGCGGCGGCGGCGGACGCGGACGCGGACACGGCGGCGGCGCACGCAAAACCATTACATCCCCGACGCTCCGCGTTTCGGGGATATAATAAAAGTATGCCAGCAAAAGTATGAAATTATTTCCTCACTGACAGGTTAAGGTTAGGGATTGTTTTGGTTTGGGCACAGTTTAGACTTAGACTTCAGACTTTGTGGGGAGGGCCCCACAAAGATATTAAGGAGGGTGGGGCTGTTAGTTAGTTAGTTAGAAACTTTATTGTCCCCAATGGAGAATGTTTTTGTCAGCAGTTCAGGTAAACACCAGGCAGGTTGTATTGCCTATGACATGATAAAACAAAGCTGTAACACATACAATACACATTCACCCAGATATAACAGACATGACACACACACACACCAGAACTGTTGAATAGTTTGTCCTGTCCTGTCTATTGTTGTGTGTGTGTGTGCGCGCGTGCGTGTGTGGCCATGGTGTAATGGTTAGGGGGTTGGACTGTAGATCATAGGGATGCAGGTTCGAATCCCACCCTTCCACTCCATACTGCACTCCATGGCTGAAGTGCCCTTGAGCAAATTACCTAACCCCACTTTGCTCCAAGGATTGTAACCAATACCCTGTAATATATCTACGTCACTTTGGATGAAAAAGTGTCAGTCAAGTGTAATGTAATGTTAGCTTGTGTGCGTGTGCGTGCGTGCGTGCGCGCCCGTGTGTGTGTGTGTGGCAAACAGTAAATCCTTTGCACTCCAGTAACTCACAGTGTGGCAGGTTATGGGATCAGACTTAGGTCGAGCTGAAATAAGTAAGCTCACCAGAACATCTCAGATGTGGGGAAACTTTTCACCTGTGCGTGTGTGTGTTTGTGGTTGTGGATAAGAAAGCTTGGCTTGGGAAATGAGAAAAGAAGCTTTATCGTTGTGTGTGTGTGTGTGTGTGTGTGTGTGTGTGTGTGTGTGTGTGTGTGTGTGTGTGTGTGTGTGTGTGTGTGTGTGTGTGTGTGTGTGTTGCATGTGTGTGTGCGTGTGTGCATACATGCCTGTGTGCATGCATGTGCGTGTGTTGAAGTGCATGTGTTGGATTTATTTTTATTTATTTTGAAAGCACCGAGCATGACATGTAACCTTATTTTCCTCCATGGAGACTGCCTGACTACTACCTGACATCCTCTGTGAAAAATTACTGAGTTAGCTGTTCATATCTTGTACTTGGGCCTCATACTACAGTAACTACAGGGCCGGGGATACGCTATGTGTGCCTAAAACTATGCAAACGGGTGCGACCGAGTGCACATGATACTTGAGGTATCATATAGGGGGCAGATAGCCATCAGGGCTCTCAGTAATGTAATGTTTTCCACCATTGTTTGACTCTACCGTGATCGCCCCGCTCGTGGTTTTGTGAAAATTGAACCATAAAACATGTGCCCGCGTCCATTGTGACAGGTACTCTACCGCGCGCAAAATTTACATGAATCTCACATGGTAACGCGTTCATGGACAAAAGGTGCATGCACAGATTGCACACACATATCCTGCAGCAAGCATTTCCCCTGCCTAACCCCCAGGTTGTTGATGGTAATGCCTCTCATTCACAGATTCAGTACAAAGAGACAGCCCACTCCTTTCAGTTTACTTTGTGCTGTCATATAGCCCGCCTTTCACTCTCTTACAAGATTATTCAATATGAACAAAGATTTTTATATTAGGCCTAAATTAGGTTGAAAAATACAGCCACACCCATCAGTATTGGCACCCCCTGAAGTTTAAGTACATAATGGAATATAGGCCTACTGTATCTCCAGACAACAAATAATAAGTCCACTATGGTTTTACTATCAGATGGCTTGTGGCTGATACAAAGTAGCAAAATGATCAACATGATTTAAAAAAAAAATTACAATTAAATTAAAAATGTTAAGTTTCTGATGGCACTGAATGGCACCCTTTATTGTAGAAACCTAATTTGACTCAAATGTGGTAAATCATACATGGGAATTTGGGAATTTGATAAATTGCTTTTGTCCATGGGCCGATGAATGATGAAATGTGTGTTTTTAAGCCACCTGTTACATCTTGTATTACACATTTTGAAAATGAATGTTTGCCAATAACGCTGGTCTGTAGACCTACAGTATACATTTTTTAGGATTTTGAACATGCTTCAGAAGCACACTTTCTCAGTTTGAATGTTATGAAAATGCTCATTCTCACTCGACAAGTCATTCAAGCTGTCAAAGATAGTGGGCCACTGAAGTCCACCCAGTGGATCTGCTTACATGAGCACTAGCACCATCTACTGGTGAAATAATTTAGGATGATAAGTAGGCCTACAGTAAAATAGTGTCGACAGACAGGACACACTTGTTAAATAGGCCTGTGTGCAGAGGCGATTCTAGGTTCAGGTGGGGCCCCAAGCGGAAATGCAAACTAATGAACATTTGCACCAAAATCACCACTACTGTTGGACAGTATGGGCTGTTATTCACTATCTAGGGTGCCCCAAGCGGTTGCCTGCCTTGCCTGGTGGCAAGATGCGCCTCTGCCTGTGTGCATGGCACATGAAACGTGTTTTACCATGTTGTTGACGATTAGTTATCTGCAGTGCTTGAAGTGGGGAAAAAAGGTGCAGAAATTCCTAATTGTCTGAAAATACCATCCAAGAAGAAGTGCTGCATCTCAAAGGATGTATTCCCTGAGAACATTGGATTTGCTTGTTACCAATATGTATTGACACTATTTTTTAAATAATGTTTAAAAAAAAAAAAAAAAAAAACGTCTGAAGAAAATTTGACATAGGAGAACCCCATGGGCCCCCCAGGTGGGCTGGGCCCTAAGACTGAGTCTGGGTTTCCCCCCCCTGTTCCACGCCGCTGGGCAGATAGGATGACCATTAATTCCGTGGAACCAGTCAGGCGTCAAGCGTGCGACCAAGTTAGACGTGCATAGAATCTTCGTTTGTAATGCTGATGTTGTGATTATTTAATGTTCCGTAGATGATATGCATGATTTCTACAGGGTTATCCCTAGAAACTGTCGGCATTCCAAACGAAGATTCTATGCACGTCTAATTTAGTCGCACGCTTGACGCCAGGATAGTTCCATGGAATTAATGGTCACCCAATCAGCCAATCAGAAAACAGAATTTGTTAAGCAATATATTTTACAGGTGTACCAGTTGTTGGTATTTATCTGATGCAGGTTGCCTGAATGAGACGTTCTCATGGTTCTCCTTCACTTTGGCCATGCTAACGTTACTTTAGCCGGTGCTGTTCATCCAAAGCCACAAGACGCCCCAAACGTCTTCAGAGCAAATTGGCATTGAATATGAGTAGCCGAGGATTTGTGTTTCGTGAGGCTCCTTGGTACATTTTTAAGTCACAAAATCCCATGCTAATGGTCTTCCACACATTCTTGCCGGTTGCAAACAAGAGGCACGGATAACAAAAAAAAAAACATTCTGTTGTACCACTCACTTTGAAATGATCGGGTTGTTCTAATCTTCTGACTGGTCACCTGCAGCAGCAAACCCTTCAGCTCTGTCTGTCCTCCATTCTTTATCACATCTTGGAAATCCAACTTTGAGAATAGTTTCGTTATGAAATCCACTTCCATGGTAACAAAGTGATCAAGCTAGCCAACACTAATGACACCGACTGACTGTATTATTATGAACTTCAGATTCGCTATGACGTAACTGCCAGCAAGACTCTCAATGCCAGAACGAGGTTGAGGCCAAGCTGCTGTTCGCCACACCACTGTGTCTTTCAGTGGGTGTTGTGCCAAAGCATTCAGAGTAAAGAAATGATAATTACACGTAGAAAATAGTTTAAACAATTATCAGGAAAATGAGGGCACACCATACATATTTCTATTAAGTGTATAAAAACGTTTAATACAATATTAATAGGTTGCATACACAGAACGAGCAAAATGGCGCATGCGCTCAAGCTTGTTAACGAGGGATTGCGCTATCTGGGGTGAGGCAAGCTCGGAGCTGCCCCAAATTCAGCGTATGCGGAGCAATTTGACATGAATTGAGCAAATATTACGATTTTGGCCACGCAAATGATTGAAAATGATTGAAACTGTTGAAATACTGCACAAATGCAAATGCTCGAAAACAATAGGCCTAGTTTTTAAACTTGTTACTATTTTTCACATTTACTGCATCTCATCATTCTCATGTCTGGTGAGGCACTGCCTCCCCTGCTGTATTGGAGCGCACGTGCCAGGCTTACATGGAGAAATGTGATTAGGGACCACCTATATCTCTGAACGTTGGTATTATAACGGCCAATTTGGACTGGATTAAAATATCTCAGTAAACGAACAGAAAGTGGGTCAGTGGGGTAAATCATCACACACTGTTGTGATAGTCTTGTCATGTGTGTGCTACCTCCACAGTATATTATTGAGTTTTTGAAATAGGCTATTTTTGCGCATCCATTGAGGCATTTGGTCCTGCGGAGCAATTTGAACAATTTCCTGCTGGTTTACTAACCCATCAGAATCCATTCTAATTCATCTTTGCGTGTCCTTTCATCTGGAGAATGCGTTTGACCTTGCTGCCTGATTTTGACAGCGAGCACAGTTTGAAAAACTCCCTAAAACTGACAGCTTCCTTCAAGGCTGTAATGTTTAAACCCGGAAAGATTAGATGCATTTCGCGTAGGCGTAAAAAGTAATGGCGCCTCCTTTGTAACCATGTATTCAGGTGGATAGTGATAGGATAGGATGAATTGCAGGCCTCAGGAGAGAGGGCAACTGTGATGGAGTGGCCTGATGCTGCAATATCACCCGCAGCCAGACGAGGTCAGTGTTGCATCCCTAACTTTATTTACGGCTCTGCACTATACTGACAAATATGTATTATATTACATTATTTATTTAGGCCAATTTCACATACCATCAGCCACGTTTCCGCTGCACCCCAGGGTGCCATGGCACCCCGATTGAGAAACACTGTGTACTGGTCTGTGCAGCACCCACAAGCTATGCCATCACGCACACACACACGCACGCACTCACGCACGCACGCACGCACGCACGCACACACACACACAACCTTTGGCTTTCCCTCCATTGAAATACTAACTCTTTATTGAGCCAGAAACTCACATACTCCTACTGAACATGGACATATGCCTACACCTAAACACATACACTCAGAGCTGTGAATGTACATGCAGGGGCTTCTGAGTGTATGTGTTTGAGTGTTGGACTGCTTAAATGGTGAGAAATGGACGACTGGTGTAAGCCAGGTAACATTTATAATTAAATTATCCCAGTAGTGCAGGATGGCCTATGGAGTGGGGGGACTGATACCCCGTCAGTCCTGGAGCTGCAGGACTTACCAGGAGCTGCAGGAGTGTGTGTGAGTGTGAGGGTGTATCATGTGTGCGTTTGATGTGTGGGTTTGTCTGTCTGCCCGTGTGAAACATTGAACTGAGATGGTCCATACTTTCAGAAATACCGCACAATACACTCAGTGTGTACGGTGGAAGTTGAAATATGATATGATGAATAAAAGTAAAGTATGTGGGCAGGGCTTCCGGTTTGGACATGTGAGAGATCAGACGTGTCACGAGAGTCTCCACAAAACTTGGATGTAATTACCTTTAAACTTCAATGTTTTAACCACTATGTATGGTTATTAGTGTCAATACTATTTTCTTTCATCATACTCGACCACGCAGTGAAATATGCCACAGAGCAACCGTCAGAAAGGCAAAGAAGAAAAGAACCAAACGATCAGCAGCAAGGTGGCTAAGATGGCGACCAGCGCTGCAAACAACGAACTAGCTGTGATGTTAGCGTCTGAAATGGAAAAGCAGCGAGTTAATCTCCGACAGGACATGACCGCACTTATTCAGTCATCGCTGACACCTATCCAAGCTTCACTAACGGGCTTTCAAGAAACGGTGGATACCCTTGACCGGCGTGTAACATCTGTTGAAACAACAGCGGGAGAGAACTTTGAAGCTCTATGTAAAGCCGAAAAAGCTATTGAGGAGTTGCAAACCATGAATGCTAAGTTGCTAGACCGCATCGAGGACTTGGAAAATCGTTCGAGAAGGGCAAATCTCCGAATCATCAACGTGCCAGAGGACAGCGAAAAGAATCAGGACATGTTGACATTTGTATCTGCGCTACTGAGGGAGACGATGGGGGAGCAGGTGTTTCCAGAACCGCCCGTTCTTGACCGTGCACACCGCGCGCTCCGCCAAAAACCTGAAGACGGCCCTCCCAGAGCCATCATTGTTGCATTTCACAGATTCCAAGATCGGGAGAAAGCGCTGAACATGGCCAAGCAGAAGGCGATTGTGTACGAGGGGAACACGCTGAGATTCTACGCTGATTTTAGTTTTGCACTCTCCAAGAAGCGTAAGGCTTTTAACGATGTCAAGTCGGCTCTCTACAAGAAGGGGATCAAGTTTAATCTGAAGATGCCAGCACGCCTTGAAGTGAGACACCGCGGAAAATGGCTGACCTTCGAGACGGTGGCAGAAGCAGAAGCATTCTGCGCACAACTGACTGGGACCAGAGAAGGCTATGCTGAGACCGTCGGGGATGCTGTTGAAGAGGAGGACTAATCCTTCCCCCTTCCGTGGCGAGTTGGTAACGTTTATTTCTTTATTTGCATTCTAGTATGCTGTTGCTGCTACCTCAATGTTGCTTGGATGGACATTAAACTGCGCTGTCCTGACTTTTGATGAGGGGATTGATATCCAAGGAAAAAGGACTGTTTTGTTTTTACCCCCCTTTCCTCTACACTGCGCGGCACCATACAGACGTAACCTATGTTTACTGCTTTAAAATGTCAGTTGGATGGACATTGAGCCGTGCGCGTTGATCTTTGACGAGGGGATTGACATCTGAGAAAAAACTTTTTGTGTTTTTTTCCCCTCCCCTCTGCATTGCGCGGCACCACACAGACTTAACCCTTTACTTACTGCTACCTAAATGCCAACTTGAGGGACATTGAACCGTGCTGCTTTGATTTTTGAAGGGGATGATTATACTTTTTTTCTGCTTACCCCCTCTCCTTTATGGAGCAAGGCACCTTTATTTATTTTATTCTTTTTATTTAATTCAATTTGTCTTTCTTTCCTTTTTTCCTTTTTCTTTTTTTTTCTCTTAAAAGGAGCAGGTGTATGATGGTAAATTCATGTGAGATGGCATTAATTATGCCTTCAGTTTTTGTTTTGTGTGTGTGTTTGTTAAAAAAAAAAAATACTACTGGACACTAAATAGACCAAATTTTGTTACTTATATTGGAGTTTCACTTAGCATTGAATCTGTGAGAGCTCTTGAGAGCAGTGTTAACATGTTAATGGTGGTAATTTGGAAGTGTTTACAAGGGTGGATCCTGCGCGCTGCCAGAGAGGCAGACAAAGGAGTTTTTGGGGAGTTTAATATGGGGGATAATGACTGGACCTTTTTTCTTTTTTTCTTTTTTATCTACTATACCAAATGTTTCAATGTGAAATCTATTTTTCACCCATTTATAGGGTCAAGTGAAACGGACAATGTACATGCTATAACTGGGACTCATGATCATGTCTATTACTATTACTTTAGTTCTGTAGCCAGCCATGGCTAGCACTGTGAGGAATAATACTTTTGGGGGGTTGGCTACCAGATTTGTATCTTGGAATGTGAAAGGTCTAAATAGTGCTGTTAAAAGGTCTAAAATATTCACTCATCTTCGAGGCTTGAAAACTGATATTGCATTCCTCCAAGAAACGCATTTGAAAAAGGCTGACCAAGTTCGCTTAAAAAAGCAATGGGTAGGGCAAATTTTCCATTCAAGTTTTGACTCCAAAACGAGAGGAACAGCTATAATAATCCATAAAAGAATTAAATTTACATCTTCTAATTGTGTATCTGATCCACAGGGTCGTTATGTAATAGTTTCTGGACAACTCTTTGATACTCCAGTTGTGTTGGTGAATCTTTACGCTCCCAACTGGGATGATGAGAGTTTTGTACAAAAACTTATTGGTAAGTTACCTGATTTGACAAAGCATTTTTTGATTTTAGGAGCGGACCTGAACTGTGTTATGAACCCGACTTTGGACAGATCTAACCCCAAAACTAACTCCCTATCTAAAATGGCGAGAGCATTTTTAGATTTCTTCCAACATATTGCATGTGTAGACCCCTGGCGCTGGCTGAATCCTAACAGTAAGACCTTTTCCTTTTTCTCTAACGTACACCATTCATATTCTAGAATTGATTACTTTTTTATTGATCAAAAACTTCTTAGTTCTGTGTTAAAAATAGAATACTCTGCAATAGTAGAATCTGACCACGCTCCAATTTGTCTAGATCTCTCCTTTCAGAATAATTACACAAGTCGTCCACAGTGGCGCTTTAACACTGCATTGCTTTCAGACGAAAATTTCTGCAGTTTCATTTCAGTAGCTATCAATAACTTTTTACTTAACAATGAATCAGAAGATATTTCTCCATCTTTATTATGGGAAACCTTTAAAGCAGTAATTAGGGGGGAAATAATAGCTTACTCAGCATCGAATAATAAAATTAGACAGATGAGAAAACAAGAACTGACCAAAGCAATATTGGAGTTGGACCATAAATATTCTACATCCCCAGATCCATTGCTTTACAAAGAAAGGATTTCTTTACAATCTGAGTATAATTTGTTGTCAACTTCAGAGACGGAACGACAATTACTGAAATCACGTGGTTGGCTCTATGAGCATGGGGAAAAGGCGGGACGACTACTCGCTCACCAACTGAAGTCTAAATCAGCTTTACAGTTTATTTCTGAGATAGAAAATGACTTGGGACAATATACTACAGATCCTAGGAAAATAAATGATACTTTTCAAAAATATTATTCTAATTTGTATAAGTCAGAGTCACTGAAGGACCCATCACTCTTTTGCAAGTTTTTTGATAAGATAGAAGTCCCAACTCTTTCTAGACGTCAGAAAGAGAACTTAGATGAGGACTTGGAACTTGGGGAGATTCTCTCAGCAATTTCTGCTATGCAAAGTGGCAAGGCCCCTGGGCCTGATGGTTTCCCTATAGACTTTTATAAAAAATTCTCTGCTCAGTTGGCCCCCTTATTGTTAGGTATGTTCAATGAATCCCTGGAGCAGGGTAGACTGCCAGAATCTTTGAATGAAGCGACAATCACCCTTCTTTTAAAACCAGGTAGAGACGCTTCCAAATGTGGTTCATATCGTCCTGTGTCATTGTTAAACTCTGATTTTAAAATACTCTCAAAATTGTTAGCAATGCGACTGGATACATCATTGCCATGTTTGATTTCTGAAGATCAGACAGGATTTATTAGAGGTCGGTTTTTATTCTCAAATGTCAGACGTCTACTAAATGTCTTGTATAGCCCTTCATCAGAAAAAGTTCCAGAAGTAGTGGTATCATTGGACGCAGAAAAAGCGTTTGACCGCGTTGAAATGGATTATCTTTTCTTTGTTTTGGAACGGTTTGGTTTTGGGGTAACATTTAGGAAATGGATTAATGCTCTTTATTATGCTCCCAAGGCATCTGTAATCACAAATCAGTTGCGTTCACAGAATTTCACTTTGTCTAGAGGCACAAGGCAAGGTTGCCCACTCAGTCCACTCTTATTTACATTAGCAATTGAACCTCTCTCTATTTTCCTTAAATCTATACACTCAATCCATGGTATACTTAGAGGGGGGTTGGAAAACAGACTGTCCCTATATGCAGATGACATGTTGCTATACATATCTGATCCAGTGACAAGTATAGCTAAGATTGTTTCAGTGCTCCAGTCTTTTGGGCAAATTTCAGGCTATAAACTCAATTTATCCAAAAGTGAATGCTTTCCAGTAAATAAACCAGCCATGGCAATCCCAGATCAATCTTTACCATTTAAGATTTCAAAAAATGGTTTTAAGTACTTAGGCATTAATATCACACCGTCTTTTCAAGATCTTTTTCATAAGAACATTGCCCCACTTGTATCCAAAGTTAAATCTGATCTTCAGAAATGGGATGTCTTGCAGCTGACCCTTGCTGGCAGAGTTAACTGTATCAAAATGAATATTTTGCCTAGATTTTTATTTGTGTTTCAATGTCTCCCTATTTTCCTCTCCAAATCTTTTTTCAGTCAGATAGACAAAATGGTGTCACAATTTATATGGAACAAGCAGAATCCTAGAATTTCTAAGGACTTTCTTCAAAGACAAAGACTAGAAGGTGGTTTAGCCCTGCCCAACCTCAGAAGTTACTATTGGTCAGCTAATATACATAAAATAACATATTGGATGCAATCCCCAGATACTAACTGGTGTGAGCTGGAAAGCAGATCATGTGTGTCAACCTCTTTACCAGCACTGGTCTCCTCTAATATACCTGTTAAAATGAAGCATTATACATCTAATCCTGTGGTCACCTCTACGTTAAAAATATGGAATCAATTTAGAAGGCATATTGACATCAAACACACTCTTCTATCACAGAACCCAATTTGTAACAACCATAACTTCCTGCCAGCGAAATTGGATCAGATGTTTACAGTATGGCATAGGAAAGGTCTACGAACCTTCGGTGACTTCTACGAAAATGAAACATTTTCAAGCTTCAATGACTTGTGTTCAAAATATGAACTTCCACAGACTGATTTATTCCGTTTTTTCCAAGTTCGCAACTATGCTAAGACAGTGTGCCCACAATTCCCTGTACTTCCGGAGAAATCACTGTTAGACTCTCTGTTGGAAGTCCCCTTTGGGATGAGAGGATGTACAGCACGGTTATACTCTATCATTATGTCAACAAACAAAGTCAAGATGGAAATTGTTAAAAGTCGCTGGGAAAAAGAGATTGGAATGGTTATTTCCGAGGACGTGTGGGAAGAGGCCTTAAAAAGAGTTAATGGCAGCACATCCTGTGCAAGACTGGGATTAATCCAATTTAAGGTAGTGCATCGTCTCCATTGGAGCAGAGCCAAGATTTCTTCTTTCTACCCACATATGGACAGTAGATGTGTTAGATGTCATGCAGGTGTAGCGGACCTGACACATATGTTCTGGTCCTGTCACACACTTACACAATATTGGTCAACGGTCTTCAATGTATTGTCTGAGGTTCTTGAGGTGAGAATAGAACCCTGTGTAATAGTGGCTATATTTGGGGTACCACCGGATGAAGTTGATGCTTGGACTAAAAAACAATGTAACATCATATCTTTTGTTACCCTATTGGCACGCAGGCAAATTTTGTTGAATTGGAAATCAAACACTCCACCGACTGCAGCACGGTGGCTGCAAGATGTGATGATGTTCTTACACTTGGAGAAAATTAAATTCACCATACGAAGGTCTGACAAGTTTCTGTCAGTGTGGGGACCTTTAATCTCATATTTTGATGGACTTGATACACTACCAAAGTAGTATGCCTTAATCAATCACTGTATCTGGTAGTTTTGGTACAACTACATTTATAGTATACAGGAGTAGCCAACTCCGCGTAATGTAAGCTGTAGCCATACATGGCTTTACACTTGATCTGAGTTTTATTTTTATTTTTTCATTTTATTTTTTATATGAACCTATACTTGTGATTTAACATTGGAATATTGTCTTTTTTTTCCCTTATATAACATTTGTACTTTGTTTACTATTTAGGTCCAGTCAGGGTGGGTTGAGGGTGGTGGGTGGGATTATCAGTTCTGTGTTTAAAAAAGGAAAAAAAGAAAGAAACAATGTTACTTTTCCTGTATATTTTTTATGCACTTTCAATAAAAACAAGTTTAAAAAAAAAAAGTAAAAGTAAAGTACGTGACCTCTTCTTCAAACTTCTTAGCCACCGTGACCTCTTGTTCACCGGTCTAAAAACAATCTGCCCTTGCATTGTGGTTTTTCACACCCTTACAAGCCCACCTATAGTTCTCATTTACTGGAAACAACAGAGTTGGGCTTTGATCATGTCTATTTTTGCAAGGTGCACAAGCCTTTACCCTAGAACAGCCCATTGTCTAAAAACAGAACCTTAGTGTGGAAACATGTACAATTTGTATGTCTGAATGTCTGATGGACAGTGAAATATTCTTGTCTACGAGCATGTTTGTCTAATATGCCCACTAAAGTTTCCACCTGCATTCTCATAACCGTATGTGTATGTGTGTAATAATTTGAAGATGAAGGAATGTCTTTTTTCTATGTGTGCTTTATAGATGCACATTGCATGGGCCTAGAGTGCCATTTGGCCCTGTGCAGACTTGCACAGTTGGTTGTGTGACTAGATGATATTTTCTTCCTTGTGTGTATATAAGATTTACATTGGTTTTCTTTGGCTTATAACAACTACTTTCTTTTTATCGGTTTTATACAGTTTTTGTGTCTAACATCACCAAAAATCACTACAGATGACCTGAGAAATTCCAACTCCACAGGGAGGCGATTACTTGCACACTCTGCTCCAGGTGCCACCACTAGTGCTCAATATTTTTTTCTCATATCAGGGTTGATAAAAACATTTGATAAAATAGATCTGTGTTGAATAAACTTGGAAATTGACCAAAGTGTAAAATAGTCAAACCAAATGTTATCTGAAATGAAATTGGGGAGTATGGACTATTTAGGACAATTTTAGACTTCTACCCCTGACCCCTCCCTCGGTGTAAAATAAATATGATCTTGGCATGTTTGGTGGTATATGGTCATTCATGGGTGCCGTAAGGGGGGGATAGGTGTTACAGATACTAAGGGCCCGACAGCACTGACGGGGGCCCTGGAAGGATGCTGATGACATCATTTGTCATTTTAGGGGGCCCAAAATTTGTATCTTTCATGGGACCCAACATTTTTAGCGGCGCCCCTGGGGTCACTCCTCATAGTCCTCAGGGCAATTACATAGTAGGCCTACGTTTGTACATGGGGGTGCTGCCAACAGCACGCTTCCCCTACCTGTGACAATTTTATACCTTTTATTTTTGGCCGGACAGTAACAAGACTGTCAGGAATCGAGTGGGAGAGACGGGGCAGTATTGGGAAATGACATTGCCCCGCAGGGCTTGACATTATTTTTAAGCTCACTAGCGACAACTATATATAAGTATATCAGACAAATAGGTCTATATCTGATTGATCTTTTTTGAACTAAAATATAACACAATGTGCAAAAACAGGGCAAAGGCTACAGAGATGTCAAGATCAACTGACCTGCCAAAGTGGATAGTGAGACTGGAATTATTACTTGCCACAACCAAGTTTTACTCATTTTTGGCCGATTGCAGGTGACAATGTCAAACTCTATTTCGTCAGAGCCGAGCCATTTCAGCCACGGCCAAGGCATTAACACCATGTTTTTAACTGAAAAATACATCAAAGGAAAACAACATTCACCAAGGAACGTGAACTTACTTTATAGTTTTCCAAAATAATTATGAATTCAACTTCAATTCAATGAGCAGCTATTATTGTAGCCTTTTTTTGCAAAGAATTACTTTGTTGAATAAGTGGGTTACATTTCTGAGGTCATATTATTGACACACACTATTTACTTTGGTAAATATAACCAGGAAAAACCCATCCTGAAAAAGGGAAATGCTTCGCCCAAAGGGAGCTTTGTGAAACAAGTCAGCTTTTATGAGTGAAGATAAGAGCATATTGTCTCCGTCATCGTGAACTGTGGCAGCCAACAAACTTTTGCGATGTGGTTAGCACAGCCCACCTTTGGCACTGTGCTTTATAGGGCAATATTGTGGCAGTAGGGCAGTACAATAAAGACATAACCAATGGGCTTATGAACAAACTGATGGCTTGAACCATTCTTAACAAAAAACGGACTGAAAAAGGACTTCAGTCTTCTGCCAACAAAGCCGTTCCTCCCAGTTTTAGAGCTACAGTAGGCCTACATACCTCAAATGCCAATTTCAATAATGGTATGGTATAGCCTAACTTGTCACAGTCTATGCCAAATATCAATTCCAAACGCCAAACCAATGCCAATTGCAAGGTGTCTGTCCGACTGAATCTGTCAGACCCTCTGATGACGATGACCAAGTCAACTTGGACTGAGCAGCAGAGCAGAGGATGTGGGCTAACACAAGGTTTTTAAAAAGCAGAGAATGCGCACACATCAGTGACACAAGTGCTGGACAAAACAAGATAACTCAAAGGAAATAACAAATGTCCGCAATACTGTTCTATGCTCTCAAATACATGTATTTAATGCCAGAAATATTTGTGCATAGAACAGTTTTGCATTTATTATGTCCTCCACTCCAACACAAGGTTTCATCAGAACTATAAGACTATATCCCAGGGCCTCAGCCCTAGCTGTGGTGGGGCAACCACATAATATCACTATGGCGATCAAGTCAGGGTGAAGTCGTTGCTAAAAGCTGTTACAAAACACTTAGAAGATATGCATGCCATAGTCCACTCTCTAAAGATCAGTGGCACAGTTTTGTGTTATTTAAATAGGCCTAGTCTGTAAAGTGAGGCTAAAGATTAATTTAAGTTCAAGGCTGTAGTCTTTCACATACAGTATACTAGTCTACTGCATTCTTCAGAACACAAAATCGACATACTTATTTTGTTTAGGGGTAGCTCAGAGAGGCTACACAATTTTTACTATACTGTAGTACTATTTTTTAAACAAGAACAAATCTTTATAATACTCAAAAGAGAAAATCGCCTTTGCAAAATCATCTCGAGTTCACAGAGTTAAAGATGAGTAAAGTGTATAGAATTTAACACTTCATTAACTGTAACCCAACCTCTGTAGGCTAGTACTGTATACCGCCTCACTTGCAGCTGCTACTACATAGGACGCACCAAGAGTAGATTGAAAGACAGACTGAGTGGCTGAACATAAATATGTCATAAGAACTAACCACCAGGATTTCCCCATAGTATGCCACTTTTCAACCACCACAACAAAAATGTCAATCTCTTAACCCTTTATAGGCCACACAAAATATTGTAGTAATTTGAAACAGTTAGGGCACTGATAATATCCGTGAAAAGCAAGCACATGCAGTATGCACTGCAACTACTAAAAGCAAAAAGAATGTAGTGAGCCTCACCATCACTCTCCCAGATAAAAGAGGTTTCTGACCTCATGGCTTCATGTCTGCTATCTACATATTCTATAAGGCAGGTTTAAAGCATGTTTTTGATATTATTCTATACTACTTAGAGCACCATACTATACACAGTATTTTATTGACTATATAGTCTAGGAAATTCAGCTCGATTCTCCATACATCTTTTCAATTCACTGGTACTCTGGTTCCAGCGTCCGTCTTAAGTATGTCCACATAGGTTAGTGTGGGAGGTCCTCTTGACCGGCACCCATGCAACGGTTCCCACAGCACCAGTTTGCTGGCTGGCAGTTCTTGGTGCCTTTGGCAGTGTCCTGCAAGTCTCATTCTTACAGCAATTTTCTCGCTCAACCTTGGTATTCCCTCATACAGGATTTCGTTGGTTACATGTGCTCTATCGCAGATGTTAAGCACTGCACACAGCATCCTGGTGTAGCACCCATCAAGGGATATCTCTAGGGTTGGCTTCAGGGTCCAGCATTCACTGCCATAGAGGAGAACAGACTCTACTGTCACGTAGAAGTTCCATACACTTGGAAACGCAAATGTCATGTAATGACTTTTCTTTTGAATCACTTTGAAAACTTGCTCAAGGTCTTCATTTTTTACATGTTGCCAACATGTTGTGAAACTTTCTGCCATTTTAGAGCCCTGCCCCTACAACACAATTTTAGGCTAAAAATAGACCTACCAAATTAATCAGGCATTTTGCATTTATAATGAATTGTTGTGTAAGTATAATGTTGAATTCATAAAGATCTCAATTTAACCAAGTTGATGTCCCAAATGTATTCTCTCAATTGGTGTATGCATGATGCTGGCTTTTGTGACACAGGGATATTACTGTAAATGATGGATGTCAAATATATAGGCAGAAATTCTTAATTTTTTGCATCTGCATCAAAGGGTTAACTTGTTTACTACTACTCTTTAAATGCCCCATATATCAACATAGCTCATTTATAATGCCGTATCATAAGGGGTTGTTACCAGAATGGCAATGATAAAGTCGTAATGTTTTACTAAAGGCCCTGTGCACTGTCATGGTAGTGTAGTACTATAACTTTCAATATCTATTACAGCATGCCACAGGAGGTATGGCATGCGGGCGTACGGGGCTACGGATATTTATGTTTTATGAACATTCTCATACCTGACCCATGTGACCTCTGAGAGTGTACTTACTGTCAGGATTGCTCTCTTCTGGACTCATTGTTTACATTTGTTCCCTCCTGGCCTGACTGTGTTATTGCTCTGGGTTTTTTTTGTGCCTTTTGTTTTGATTACCTACCACGCCCCTCGTTTGATTCACCTGCCCTGCCCTTCAAAAACATGGACTTTCTGACCTCGTAAGAAAAAAGGAGACATTTTTTGGAGTGGTACCACTTTGAGAATCTCTTAACCCTTTACAAACCAATGAAAATACAGATAGATGGTTGTATCATGCTCTACAGGAAGAGATTTGAGAGAGAGAGACTTTATTAATCCCCACAGGGGAAATTGAATGCCACCTGGCCATCCACACAGCACATTCCAGACAAATAGACAAACATATCATAAATAAGAGCTAACAATAAATAAGCATTAAGAAACAATACACAATAGACAGTCCATCATAAAAACACACAGAGTCACCACAGCATATAAAAACACATAAAACCAATAAAACCCTCAGCAGCTGTTGTTAAAAAGTCTGATTGCTGCAGGGATAAAAGATCGTCTGAACCTTTCGGTGGAGCACCTGGGGAGAAGGAGCCTTTGGCTCCTGCCACTCTTAGTGAACAGGCTGGACAGTGGGTGGTCGTCCCTGCCCAGCACACTGTTCACCTTCCTTAATGTCCGCTCCTCTGTCTTCGGCTCCACCGAATTAAAACACACACCCGTGATGGATCCCGCTTTCTTGATTAGCTTATTTATCTTATTTCTGTCCTCCAGTGATATCCCCAGCACATAACAGCATAAAATAAAACACTTGCCACAATCCCATGATAAAATGTGTTCAAAATAGGCCTCCCCAACTCAAATGACCTCCGTTTCCTTAAAAAAGAGTCTTGATTGGGCCTTCTTAAAAATCACCCTGCTGTTCTCCTTCCAGTCCAGCTTGCAGTCAAGATGGACGCCCAAGTATTTGTAGATTTGAGTCCTCTTACAGCCCATGTGGCCACATTTCAGGTCACCTCTCTGAAAGTGTGTTTTTCACCATTTTTTTTTTATCAATCAAATCCCCTCCAAAAAAGTCTGACCTTCATTCGCTGGTTAGTAGAGAAGTATTTTCAATAATTTCAGGACAACTATAAATACATTATTTAGTAAATAACAAAGAAAGTGTATGAAAGATGAAAAGTTATTTAAATTATGTCAAATAACCCATGACCAGTATATATTAATCAAATGCATTTAATTACCTTATTACAAATGTTTTAATACAGAGAATGCATCCAAATGTCTTATATGGAAAGGCAAAGACATAGGCTACAAGGCAGAATGAAGATTTCAATTTTTTGATGTCAGGAACCACAAACATATCTTGATGGAAGTGTTTTGTTGAATTGGAAATTGTTTTAGGTGATTTGACGCATCTTATGTCTTATTGGATGAAAATGAAATGTTTTTGTGTTTCATGCTTCCATCCATGATATCAAACTCAAAATTGGTTCTGCCACTGTCGACCCAAATAAGTTTGCAGGAAACTGAGGTGTCATGATTGATGACCATCTATCGTCCTCTGTCCACATGGTGCCTGGACAGGAGCATGTCTATGAACCCACAGTCCATTGGTCCCGCCGTCCATTGGTCCAACATCACTAAGACTTTTAACATTCATTTTTAGACCCATTGGTACCACAGTCCAATGGTCCCACGCCTTGTACCTGCTGGCCCATGTTCCCACATTTCTAAGAATTTATTCAAATTTAGGCCCTATCTCCCATGGTGTGTAGAGAGACATGTTCTCTTAGTTTACTTGGAAATGTGGGAACATGGAGTTGTGGAACATAGGGCCTATATTTGAATAATTTCTTTAAAAAAGTGGGTCATAAAGCAGCAAACATAAGCTGTGGGGAAAACGGGCTGTGGGACCAATGGGCTGTGGGAACATAGAGCTGACCCCGCCCGGACATGCCCGGACATAGCCAGGCCGCGCCCTCCTGGTGACACAACACCTTCAGAAATTTGAAAGTCGATGATAATCAGGCTAGTCCGGACATGCCCCCCAACCATTTGAAATTGCCATCTGTCCACAGAACCTCTGTAACAGAAGTACAGGGGTTCCTGTCAGTTCAGTTCAGCTGTTGAAAGACCCCAAACAGCCATGGACTCCAGGAAACATCTGATCATGCAACACAGGGATCAGGGCCGTAACCAGACATTTTCAAATACCAAGGTCATACTGTACATTTAGAATGCTCCAAACACTTCATTAATCAATGCCTTCCTTGAGGATTTGGGGGGGGGGGGGGGGGGTGTATATAGACGGATCATTGTCATTGTTGTTATCATTGTTGATCATTGGGTTTTCATCAATAGATACATTTTACATTGCTGAAAAAAATACTGAGGACATGCCCTTTGTGTCTGTCCTCAATGGTAGTTACGGCCATGGCAGGGATATTACTATCAGAAATGTTTCATCAACCCTATAACAACACCCCAAACAAACACATCCTGAAAACAGCTACACAGGATTATTTATGCTAACAGTACAGATTGCACGACATAGGGAAGTTGCACAATATAGTGAAATTATCATAGGTTATAGGCCGCCTGAAACTAGTTAGGCCCTACTAATGTAGCCTAATTATGTAGCGTGATAACTTTTAATATTTTATTAGAAATTAATAAAATTAAAATGAAGTGATATGTAGGCTTACTGTTTAGAGCCTACATTACTCCATTATACACTGCTCAATTATGGTCTTGCTTTAAGCAAACAAGTATGCATAGACTCAAGGTAGCATACAATGATGCAATGAGGCTGTTGCTTAGGGTCCCTAGGTGGCACAGTGCTAGTCAGCTGTTTGTGTCCAATAGAGTGCCAACCTTTGAGGCACTCTTAAGACAGCTGATGTCCAGTTTTATGTATCGCCTGGATAGGTCAGAGAATAGCATAATTCAGGCTCTAGTCAATCCCACCAAAAGTAGCTACAGATTTACCTCTAGGCTAAGGAGGCATTGGTGCAATAGTCTGTATATTTTTTAAATATGTCCTTCTTTTTTCTCTTTTCTTTTTTTGTTCTTGTTTTTCTTTTCTTTTTTACTATTTATAATGTTTGTATTGAGTATTGAATACTGTATGGTGTGTGATATGGACATGTGTCTGCAATAAAGTTTATTATTATTACATTATCTGGTCTGGTGAATCTTGGATGACTATTCGACATATTTTGTGCCAAATGGATAATACCAAATCGGAACCACTGTTGAGTGACATTCCAGGGCGAAGTAGGACGTTTTAGGGGTGGTGAATCACTAGCTCAAAGCTCCTGGTTTCTGGTAGTGTTTTTCAATAGGCTTGTCGGGACCCCATTTGGGGTCACCTGGAATTCGAATGTGGTGGCCTGAAATGTCTAAAAGTATACTACCTATAGGCCTATGTGAAACAAGAATATCATTAAATAAAGTATTAATTAATATACCGGTAACACAACTATTCAATATTCTCTTTGAAACACCAACAATCTTAGACTGTCATAAATATCAATAGGTTTAATAGCCTTCAACTTTTGTAGCCCAGTGATGTTTTCACCTTTGTCCAGGAAAAAATATATGGGGTCCCCAGAAATGTGGAGTGTAAAATATGGGGTCACATGCCAAAAAAGGTGGGGAACCACTGGTTTATGGAATCCTACAGCAGCTCATGCTCGTCGAGGACCAATCAGAGCAGAGCCGTTGCCTGTAATATACTTGCAGGCTAAGAACTGAAAGACTCTCTTTCTCTGAAGACTTTCTTCAGTTAGCACTTAGTTCGTCCGATTTAAGTCCTCCTCCGTGGATCTCTTCTGTGTTTAAAAAACAAACAAACAAAAAAGAGCACTATGAAACGAACAAGCATAGGTGTTTATGTGACTGTGCTCTGCTGTTTTAGTTTGAATTTTCTCAATTATGCAGAGTGCTCCAAAGAATACATCTTTTCCAAAGTGCTGACCCTGGTGTCTCCAGGTGAAATGCACCTGTCAGAGGAAGCTGTTCGATGGGTTCTGTCGGAGTTGGAGAAACGTGTGCAGTGCAGCGATGTGCCGTGTGGAAAGGTAGGCTTATTATTACTCGCTTCAACTTACTTTTGCTAAGGTCGAGGTCCAGCAATGCAGCTGCGATAGTGCCGTGCGCAACTGAAAATACCCACCTTTGGTGAAGTGCGCAAAGGGAGGGAAAAGCGATGCCTAATAGAATATTAATTAACCATTTGACAGCTTCTTATCATAAATATCAAATCACCCTACGTTCATTGTCTTGTCTTCAACGTTTTGTACTTTTTCATTGACTAGCCGGCTTTTCAACATAGCCTAATGAATACAGATAGGCATAATAGCACAATAAGTATCGAGTCTTACAACAATGATAATACATTGACACAATTAGGCTACACGTAGTCCTATGCTTGCTATCTGATAGGAAGGAACTCGGCGAAAATATGTCAAACAATTCAGTACTTATAAGTGATCCTATAATAATTTCATTTTAATTGCCCCAAGGCGAAAAGTGATAAAAGTAAGGAATTCAAAGTAGAATCTACATAGCCTAACTTTTCATTAATTAGGCCTACATTTTTGCCATAAACTTTCTGGTTTTCAATCTAATATAGCCTATTAAAAGGATCTATTCAGAAGTAGGTAGATAATGCTGGTGCTGACTGGTTTTCCTCTTGAAAAACTAAAATAATTGCAAATAGCCCAAAACATGGCAAACTTTTCCTGAAACTGGACTTTGTCTCAGGTTCAATGTGTCTAGACATGGCATGACATTGGCCCCACAATGCCATTTGCACGCAATGCACAAAATAGCCTACTAGCATATCTGCTGGGGGAAAAACCTGAGAGAAATTGGTTGTCAGAAGTGAAAAAAACAAATCCTGGATCATGTTTCTTGGTTTCATACTTGCTAAAGGTACACTGTGCAAGATTTTTAGGTGTTTATTTCCAGAACTCATGCTACCCATTCACTGTTACCTTTTTCCATGAATACTTACCATCACCATAAAATTCCAAGTATTCATTATGACTGGAAAAAATGTACTTTTCATACGTCAAAAGGGGGATTTTCTCCATGGTCCGCCATTTTGAATTTCCAGAAATAGCCATTTTTAGCTGCAAAAATGACTGTACTTGAGCCATACTAGAAAACATTAGTTCATTACTTTGTAAACTTTTGTGAAAAGATCAAATTTGGCAATAGGCAACCCGGTTTCAATGAGCAGCATGTTGCAGTACCTTTTTTTTTTTTTTTTGCCATTTCCTGCAGTGTACCTTCAAGAAACATATTGCAACCATGTGATACTTTTAGGGTTTAAGGTATATCAGAAAGAGAAGGTTTCTTTGAAGAATGTTTTCTCTCTGCTACCAGAGGTGTTCATTCCGGTTTCAAATTTCAAAGCACCGTTTTCCTACAACACATGTCCTTAACACGGGTCATTTCACTATCTACCTATCTGGTGGTGATTAATGCACTTCAGGAATGCTAGGCCCTAGGGTTTTCAGAAATGCTATGAAAATGTCATGAGGCCCACAACACAGCATGTAATAGTACAGCGACAGGAAATGTTTGTCCATGGTGGCCATGCCAGCAAGCTGATAAAGCCTTGTCCATATCAGACCAGACAGAATGAAAGGATCTTTTATTTGGGTGATAAACTGAGAAAACGGAATGACTTTTTAGTTATGCCTTGATGTACACACGCTACTGTACAGTATGTGCACACTTGCACACTATGAACACAGACAACAAGATTGACAAAGTGTGAGAAGTACAATGTGGTCAAAGGAAGAAAGGAAATCCGCACACTGTTACTGCTCACCGATTTATTAGAACACGTTTCGACCTCAGGCGGTCTTCGTCAGGTGTATAGGTTTCACACCTATACACCTGACGAAGACCGCCTGAGGTCGAAACGTTGTGTTCTAATAAATCGGTGAGCAGTAACAGTGTGCGGATTTCCTTTCTTCCTTTACGCACTTTTGTTTTGATCCAGCACCTGTTTTACTGGATGTGTGTGCATCACATACACTTCTTAAGTACAATGTGGTCCACATGTAATTACAATGTGGTTCACAAGGCCTACATACAGCATGTTATGGTCACCGTCATAAACAACATTTTTTTGTACTGAAGTTATCACTATAGTGTTGTGGTTGTATTCAAGTGTGTTATTCACACTGATTAGCAATCATGGGATCTTGCGGGCATTTGGAGTCCATTTTATTTTTTAATTTTAAGATTTTAAGGATGGGAGTCTTATGATGAGGCCCATACAGGGGTGTTTGTTCAAAAGTGGTTGAGAACTACTGAGCTAGTATAATATAAATATATATATTTTAAGAAGTACGCTAAAAAAGTATGATAACTTTCCCATAACTATTTAGGGGTGTGGTCTACCACCGAATTCTGGGCCTCAGGACCCCCCTGTTGGCAGTTGACCGCCCCCGACCTCCCTCCAATTCCTCTCCCCTAGTGCCACTGTTCACTAACACTCTTGTCCTCCACCTCCACCTTCCCCAGTGCCTGTCCGTGGACCACGTGGGTCAGCTGGCCTCCAACTTCTCCTCCAGCCGGGTGCTGCACATGGACGGCTACTTCCAGCTGGCGGCCGGCGGCTGCCTGTACGTCAGCGCACCTGAGCGGGCATGCCAGGCCGCCAGGGAGGGGCGCTGGGCACAGGAGACGGACCAGTTCATCCACAGCCTCATGGACGGAGGGCACCACCATCACGGGGAGGACCAAGGGCAAGGGCATGAGGCCGGAGGAGAGGGAGGAGGAGAGGAGCATCCAGAGCATGAGCATGAGCATGAGGGCGAGGAGGTGGAGAGCCTGTTTCACCTGATGGAGGCGCACTACCTGCCTGAACGCAACCAGGTGTGTGTGTGTGTGTGTGTGTGTGTGTGTGTGTGTGTGTGTGCAGGGCGCGTGACCATTTATGCGCTTGCATGCAGATAGGTCTAATGCAAAGTACAAGATGAAATACTGTAAATGTAGAAGCAATATTCAACAGTCAAAACTAGGTTCTAGAGCCGGCTTAGATCCAGACTTGTAGACTGTAGTTATATCCCCGAAACGCGGAGCGTCGGGGATGTAATGGTTTTGCGTGCACCGCCGCCGCCGCCGCGTAAGGTCTTTCGTGTTAACGCGATAACTTTTGAACGGATGTTTGGATTTGACCCAGATTTTTTGGGTGAATGCTCTAGGGTAGGTTCATGAACTGATTCGAGTTTGGAGGTCAACACTTTCAAGATGGCTGAATTCAAGATGGCCGAATTTTTGTTTGGTCCATAACTTCTGACCGGGTGGATGGATTTGTCCCAGATTTGGTGTGTGAATGCTGTGGGGTAGGTTCATGAACTGATTCGAGTTTGGAGGTCAACACTTTCAATATGGCTGAATTCAAGATGGCCGAATTATTGGTTGGCTCATAACTACTGACCGGGTGGATGGATTTGTCCCAGATTTTGTGTGTGAATGCTCTAGGGTAGGTTCATGAACTGATTCGAGTTGGGAGGTCAACACTTTCAAGATGGCTGAATTCAAGATGGCCGAATTTTTGTTTGGTCCATAACTTCTGACCGGGTGGATGGATTTGTCCCAGATTTGGTGTGTGAATGCTGTAGGGTAGGTTCATGAACTTATTCGAGTTTGGAGGTCAACACTTTCAAGATGGCCGAATTATTGTTTGGCTCATAACTACTGACCGGGTGGATGGATTTGTCCCAGATTTTGTGTGTGAATGCTCTAGGGTAGGTTCATGAACTGATTCGAGTTTGGAAGACAACACTTTCAAAATGGCGGAATTTTCATTTGGCCCATAACGTCTGACTGGGTGGATTGATTTGCCCGGTAACACCTTATTTTAATGGTTCACCATTTCAGTGAATCTACCATATTAGGTACAGTATAATAACCAATGTAAAAATATTTAATACCATGTAATACTAGTGTAATACCATTGTAACAATATGCAATATCAGGTACAGTGTAATAACGAGTGTAACAGTATGCAATACCATGTAATATAGTGTAATACCAGTGTAACAATATGCAATACCATGTAATACCACTTACGCACAAACACATGATGTAAGTAAAAAAAAATGGCGGTGTTAACTGGTATTACATTGTATTAAACATTGTTACACTGGTTATTACACTGTACCTAATGTGGTATATCCACTGAACCATTAAAACAGTATTACCATTTGCCCCATTTTTTGCTTCATTTTCACAATAGTCGTTTGGTTTTAAGCCTATGCACATCATGTCACGTCTGTATGTATCATATACGTTTACGAAATGGTGGACGGGAGTGGTAGGAATGATGGGGGACTGGAAGCGTCGCGTTTCGGGGATATACCTTAAGCAGTCGAAGGCGACTGCACAGGCAGTCTAGTTACAATATGGTGATCAATTCCTTCACATTGCCAGCGGCCAGAGTCCAACAGTGACTTGGAGACATTACATTGAATTACGTTTTGACCAAAGAGACTTACAAGGAGGAAATTCAAGCAAGTACAGGGTGTGGGGTCAGTGCAGAGTACAGCATTATCAGCAATGTGGAACAGATAGAGAGAAATAGTGGAGGACCTATAAAGTGTAGTGCAGGTTAGTACCCAAGAGATTACCCATGGAGCAACAGAGATTATCTGCACTGATAGGACTGGCATATCATGATACGGCGCAAAGGGACCCGTGGATACCCAGCTGTCAAGGTGATGATACACCGGAAAACTTTTTGAGCAATCTGTTTGGGCATCAATAGTAGATGTTGTTCAGACTGTTGATCCTACAACATTTTTATCAGGACAACTTGGATTTAACTTTTTCACAACCATTCTAAAATGAAGAGCCAATCATGATGTTTCCCGGCAACATTGCTCAAGAAGTCGCCCTTTGCATCATTATCTTTAGGCTTATCTGCCTTTGCAACGCTGGCTGATGGGGTGACCATTCATTCCGTGGAACCGGCCAGGAGTCAGAGTAATACATAATTACAGAGTAATAAAAAAAGACGGCAGATAAGCAGGATAACGGCTTTCGAGGTCGACCGGTTCTACGAAGTTAATGGCTTGGCGGAGGCATGCTGCCTCACCTTTAACTTCGTGGAACCGGTCACCCCGTCGACTGTTATCTCTTCCATACTGTATTATGATAAGGCAGGCGGTACCCGACTCCTAGCAGGAAAAGCAGCATGACTACTGTATTACTGTGTTATCACAGTAATCTGCCTTACCAACCTCGGGCAGTGTTTCTTCAACCAGGAGTATGTGTACCAATTCGGGGCATGTGATCACACCACAGCGGATACATGGAGAAATGTACTGTAATATCATGTAATGATAACAAATATATGGAGTGTAATCACAGTGGCCTAGGGGGTACGCAGGACAAAAAGTGTTGGGAAACACTAAACTAGGGCATAGTTCAGAGGTGTGTGGGTATGATGTGGGTCGGTGCGTGTGTCGGTGTGCGTGTGCATGTGTGTGTGTGTTGCAGGGTGGGTGAATGGCAGCATTGGTGCACACCACTTCCAGAAGTGTATTAATGTAATGAGGGATTACAACAGAGCCAAACGTTTTTCATAGGGCCCAACATTGTATTACTCCTACTATCCACTAGTTACTCATAAACAAAAAACAAAGACTGATGACTTGTCTTGTCTGTAGCCAGTCTGTTGGTTCGCTTGGTCACAGCGCCACGGGCCCTTGCCCATTTTGCCATTTGGAACAATTCATTTATTTTGATGTAAATGTTCGTCTCATCTTGTCTGAGATGTATGTTCACCACTTTATACTGGTACTCTGTGTGTGTGTGTGTGTGTGTGTGTGTGTGTGTGTGTGTGTGTGTGTGTGTGTGTGTGTGTGTGTGTGTGCGCGCGCGCGCGTGCGTGCGTGCGTGTGCGTGTGTACGCGTGTGTACGCGTGTGTACGCGCGTGTGCCTGTTTCCACAGCCCTGCGTCACCATAACAGACATCCTGAGAGATATCCATCCTGATCACCATGGAAACGAGACGCTAGAAGGCCATGGCATGGGGGAGCATGAGGAGGGGCATCGTGAGGTTGGGCATCATGACCACGGCGACCTGGACGCGGTGTTTGGGGCGGTGCTCTACTACGCCCTGAGGGGACAGTGCCTGACCAGCAGGGACCTGCCTGAGGAGGACTTCTTCCTGGACTTCATCTTCGGACACTTTGGCTCTGACAATGCCACTCTGCAAGGTGAATTTTAAAAAAGATGATTTTAAGGGCTTTTTGTGTCTCTTTATATTGTGGCGCGCGAGAGAGAGAGAGAGAGAGAGAGAGAGAGAGAGAGAGAGAGAGAGAGAGAGAGAGAGAGAGAGAGAGAGAGAGAGAGAGAGAGATGGGGTAGGGCTGCGACATGACCCAGGCAGGATTTGAACCTGGATCCTCATGGGCATGCAAGCTCATGCTGTAGGTAGTATAAAACTATGCTTTGATAGCATAATTTAGTGCAATGGTCCCAGGGTAAAATCAATAAATGTGTAACAACATTAATTTTTATTCACCTTTTATTTCTGTCACCCCATAATATTCTGTCGCCTGTTCTGTATGTCGACCCATTCAGACCTGGACAAGGTAATGAAGACCCTGAGCCTGGCCAGGGAGGAGCACGACCACGACCACGACCACGACCACGACCACGATCACCACAACGATGCACATGATGCTGGTGCTGCTATGGTTGCCATGGGGGGACAGCAGGGCCTGAGGCACCGGCATGAGGAGCAGGAGGGGGGACACCAGCACAACAGCAGCTGGGAACAGGTCATTACTCTGGGGATGGTGGTGGAGGTGGTGGAGGTGGTGGTGGTGGTGGTGGGGGGGGGGACACTAGAGCGTCCAGGATGGGGGAGGAGTCCTGACAAATTAGACTTGTAACTTGTTGGTGTGTGTGTGTGTGTGTGTGTGTGTGTGTGTGTGTGTGTGTGTGTGTGTGTGTGTGTGTGTGTGTGTGTGTGTATTCCCAGAGTTGTTGCAGTGCAGGGAAGCAGCTGTGTATATATTAATTATATTTTATTTATCTAAATATGTAGGTAACACTCTGCCTGTATCTTTCTGTGTGTGTGTGTGTGTGTGTGTGTGTGTGTGTGTGTGTGTGTGTGTGTGTGTGTGTGTGTGCGTGCGTGCGCGTGCGCATGCTGCTATGTTTGTGTGTGTGTCTGTCTGTCTGTCTGTCTGTCTGTCTGTTTGTGTCTGTTGCTGTTTGTGCATACGCGTATGTGAATGTGCATGCACGTGTGTGTCCAGAGCTGTTTCAGTGCCGGGGAGCTGTTGCATATCCACGGCCTGGACGGGTCGGGGCTGTCCCGGGATCAGTTCTCACGCCTCAGCCCCGCGCTGGTCCAGCAGATTCTCAGCGGAGCTTGTGGTGCCTCCGAACACATTGTCACGCCCGGGGACAACCTCAGCCAGGCCGAGAGTGAGCTTTGTTCCATGACATTTATTTATTTAATGTACATTTTGTTTACTTTTTAGCCTTTCTTGAGAGAGGATGGTCGAAGATGTGGTAACAGGAAAGGAGTAGGGGAGAGACTGGTACAGCCTTTAGCCCAATGCATTTTAAAGCACCCCCTTGCCTGTGCCCAAGATAAGCCACACACACACACACACACACACACACACACACACACACACACACACACACACACACACACACACACACACACACACACACACACACACACACACACACAGACACGCACACACACACACACCATGGCCATGCTCACACACACACAAACACACACATACCGGCTGGAGGTGATGCAAGTAGTTGACGGCAAGAGCGCACGCTTCAGCTCATTAATAAACTTGCGAGCACCCTCTACCTTTTGCCGGCTTTACTTCGAGTCTGTTCACAGATAAATGTTTAGCCTACAAGACTTCTAGGGTCGCAAAATAATAACAAAGAACATAAAGCACCATACAATATATGGCGTAGCCCCTTAATACACGCCGTACTTCCAGTGGCCCGCTGTAATAGTCATTGAAAAATTAAGTACCATAATACTACAATACCATGACATACCACAGTGCCTTAAGTAATGCAGTATGACTTGGTCATTGCCATTCTGGTAACAACAAATGTATAACACTGTATCTTAATGGGTTAATATTAAGCCATGTTCTGTTGCATTACATGTGCATATGTGACAGGGTCAGGGATGCTTTTATATTTTATATGCACTTTACACAACTATGCCTGTCCCTTTCTGCCTCCCCCCCGTCTAGGGTATACGTTCTATATGCCACCATAACCAAGTAGAAGTAGAGGTACATTCATGGGGGCCGCTGGGGTTGGGGGGGGGAGTGGTACAGATTCTAAGGGCCCAAGGACTGATAGGGGCCCTGAAGGGGGCCCAAGCACTGAGAGGGACCCTTAAGGAGGCCCAAAATTCGAATCTTTCATGGGGCCCAACATTTCTGGCAGCGCCCCTGGGTACATTGCAGATGTAATTACAACAACACTACTGGTATGATATGACATGGATATTACGGTACATGGTTTCAACCAGCGGTGTAGTCTACTTTTTTGAAGTGGGTATGCTGTATATTTGAGCATTTTTTGCAGTGGGTATACTGTATATATTTGTGCTATTCGAAACAATGGATCAATCAATTTTAAGTGGGTATACTGAAATCCCTGAAATTTAGAAGTGGGTATACTCCGTATACCCGCGTTCTATGTAGACTACACCACTAGTTTCAGCTTTCTCCAACTCTGCTGCCTGTCCCTCTGTGCCTGTTCTTTAGGGTACATCTACGCCACCATAGCCAACGTGCTAATCACCCTGACGGCCATGTTTGGCATCGCGGTGCTGCTCTGCACCTCCTGCAGCGCCGTCTTCCAGCTCTGCATCCAGTTCTGCATCGCCCTGGCTGTGGGGACCCTCACTGGGGACGCTCTCCTGCACCTCCTCCCCATTGTGAGGCACACCTCCTTTCTTTCCCTTCTCTTCATTCTCCTCCTCCTCTTCCTCCTCCTCTTCCTCCTCCTCCTCTTTTAACTATCGCCACTTCTTTCCCTTCTCTTCATTCTCCTCCTCCTCTTCATTCTCCTCCTCCTCTTCCTCTCCTCTTCTTTTAACTATCGCCACTTCTTTTCCTTCTCTTCATTCTACTCCTCTTCCTCTCCTCCTCCTCCTCCTCTTTTATCTATCCCCCTTAGATTAGATCAGATTTCAGTTATATATTTTGTTGAGCTTTTTCTCTGTCTTTGTGTGTGTGTGTGTGTGTGTGTGTGTGTGTGTGTGTGTGTGTGTGTGTGTGTGTGTGTGTGTGTGTGTGTGGGGGGTGGTTGTGTGCATGTGTGCGTGCCCACGTGCGTGTGTGTGTGTGCGTGCATCCATGTGTGTGTGTGTGTGTGTGTGTGTGTGTGTGTGTGTGTGTGTGTGTGTGTGTGTGTGTGTGTGTGTGTGTGTGTGTGTGTGTGTGTGTATAGTTTCTGGGTCTCCATAGCCACGGTCCAGGGGAGAGTGGCCACAGCCATGAGCATGGCGAGGGGCCGCCCGAGTATATCTACAAGATGCTGGTGGTGATTGGAGGGATCTACTACTTCTACCTGATGGAGGCCATCTTCTCCATCTTCACCTCCAAGGACAAGAACAAGAACCACAACCACCATCACGGGGTCAGTTAACCTAGTTAAACACCACAACCACAACCACCACCACCACCATCATGGAGTCAGTTAACCTAGTAAGGGGTGACCCCTCCTTGTAACCCCCTGGTGCTACGTGTGCAATAAAGTGGTCGTATGAGTGTATGAATAACGAATGTTAGGTGGAATGTGTGTCGGGCGGCGCTTACCTCTGTCCAGGAACCTTGGTGACCCTAGTTAAAGTACAACCACCATCATGAGGTCAGTTACAGAAACTTATTAGCTGCAAGCTATTTTCTAACAGAGTCACCCAGATTGCCAGAGCATTCTGAGTGTTTTTTCAAGGCCCAAAGAAAAAAATATGTCTATGTCAATACATACACCAAAAACACGGATTAGACTCTCATCTGTGAAACAGAGCGCCAACATGCTGACTCTTGTCAAAAAGCTGAGAATTTTTTTTTTGAAGAATAACTATATTTGCAAACGTTTGGAGACTGTCCTAGCACCAGACTCAAGATGAGCAGATGTACGGTGCAATACATAGCCACAAGGAGGGATCTTCCGAACTTCCATGTTGATGTCATGATAGTGTCAAACAATGATGGAAAATATTAATGAATGCCCCATTGGCTACCTGCCCTTTACATGATACCTCCAGTATCGTGTGCAGTGCTCTGATACAGAGACTGTCTGTATATAAGGAGACGGAACACTTCAGAAAGCCTCCATAGGAATGAATGGGGGCAGTTTGTTACACTAATATGGCGCGTGCTTGCACATATCCCACCTGGCTGGCAACAAATGCCAATTGCTTGCTGAGCTGCGCTGTCATTTATCCAATAATCTCGGCGCCTCGACTCGCCTGGTCTGACTAATCTGAAATTGCGACCCAAATTGCGACTCTGAGGTGTAGCCTGTACATCTGTACATCTGGATAGTAAACTGGACTGGTCAGTTAATTCACTTGTCGTCTACAAGAAAGGACAAAGCAGGCTTTACTTTCTGAGGAAGCTAAGATCATTGTCTGCAACAGACTCCTCCAGATGTTTTACCAGTCTGTCATGGTTAGTGTGCTTTCATATGCTGTGGCATGCTGGGGCGGGAGCATTAGGAAAGAGATGCTGGACATCTGGACAAGCTAGTGAGGAAAGCAGGCTCTGTTGTTGGTACAGAACTGGAGGCTCTTAGTACCACAGCTGAAAAGAGGACATTGGGCAGATTGGACTCTATAATGGACAATGACCATCACCCCTTGCACTCAGTCTTTGCCAACCAGTGAAGTCTGTTCAGCCACAGATTCCTCGCCATTCCCTGCAAGACTGACAGGCTGCGTAAGTCCTTTGTCCCCAGGGCCATCCAGCTATTTAACTCAACAACTCAGAAGAACACAACGAAAGAGATTGTTATTGGTGACTGGACCGCATGAATCCCAACCCCCCGCCATGCCCCCCTTCCATCCCCCTTTCATCCCTCCTCCAACAATCAGTAACAACTATTGCAATGGCTTTTTATATCTGAATGTTTAATGTGAAATAATCCATTTTTTGTATGTATGCTACTAGACACCTAAATTTCCTTCGGGATTAATAAATGTTACTCTACTCTACTCTACTCTAGCCAAGATGGCCGTCGAGTGAAAGGACTTATTCTAAATGACTTTGTCTGATAGCTGTTTTACAACTACTATGTGCACTTGGCTGCAGATGTTTGCGTGTGTAACTTAAGTAACACAGCAAGCATGTCCCTGTGTTAAAGTCTAACTAGAAGTGAGTTGGGTTGTTCAAGTGTTGAACTAACAAGAGGAGTATTTAGTTGTGCAAGTGCTGGTGACTGTAAGTCTATACCTTCTAACTAGAAGAGTGTTGTCCGTGTTGACTCCACTGCAGGACGGTTCTGAGCCACATCACTGCGACCATGGCAGAGCACTACAGATGATCCAGCAGCAGAAACAGCCACCCAGCATCTCTCAGGCAGATCTGGTGAGAACACGCACGTACGCACGTACACACACACTCACACTCACACTTCTTTTGTCTCACTGCAGCAAATAATTAATCAAAACGTTGTTTCTCTCCCTCATCTTCGTCATCTTCGTCGTCGTCTTCTTCTTCTTCTTCTTCTTCTTCTTCTTCTTCTTCTTCTTCTTCTTCTTCTTCTTCTTCTTCTTCTTCTTCTTCTTCTTCTTCTTCTTCTTTTCATGCAGGTGAAAATGGAGGACCCTGAGCCAGTGCCTCGTACTCGTGGTAAGAGGACAGTTCATCACGTGCTGTAAAGCAATATTCAGTACTCATAGTGGCCCAATAAGAGTAATGATGAAATACATGTGGGGGAAGGATGTTTACTATGAAGTTATAGTAGTAGTTTAGTGGTATAGGAGTTAGAGTATTTTCCTGTACAATAAAACTAACAAAGTGGTTTAGTGGTTTGGGTGACCAGAATTTCAAGATTATTTCCGAATGATTGAACAAAGTAAATAAAAGTTTTAATTATACTGCCATTTGACAAGATGGGGCTTCATGTATTTCTTCAGGAGTCAATAAATAGAGACTGTACTCAGAAATGTATGGCATCTAATCATTTCTGTACAATGAATTTCACATTACTCAATGGATTGACCCTTGAATGACATTAGATCTCTTTGAAATGTACAAATGGAGGCAAAAACAGGGAAATTGCCATTTTTCAAAATTATTGTCGAAAGATTACATTTTACAAAACCCATAGACAATGCAGGGTTTAGAGACCTCAGAAAATCCTCAGAAAATAATGGCATCTGATCAGTATGTACGGTATTTTGACATTGATTTTTACTATTTCCTCTCATTCTTTTCCCTTTTTTGACCTGTAGAACAGAAGCTGCTTCCCTTCATGATCACCATAGGCGACGGCATCCACAACTTCGCAGACGGCCTGGCGATGGGCGCTGCCTTCTCCATGAGCTGGAAGTCTGGTCTAGCCACCTCCCTCGCCGTGCTCTGCCACGAACTGCCCCACGAGCTGGGTAAGCAGGGGCGTAGCAGCAAATTGTGGGCCCTAAGTACAATCAGCTCCAATGAACCGTAGCTACAGTAGTAGTAGTAGTCGTGCACAAAGAGCTAGCCTATGACATAAGCTGCTGCACAAGCTGAGTATAAGACACTACCTACCGTAGCTGTGCACTGGCACTGGCCAATGGCCATTACTGTTCTGTACCCACCTGTGCACTGGCAATCCATGAACTAGCCTATGCCAGCATGCTATGCCACGAGCTGCGTAAGATACTACCTACACTAACTATGCACTAGCAAAAAAGTTGTGGCCTAGGGCATGATGCTGCACAAGATTACTTTTTTTAAAATGTATTTTTGTATGGGCTTTTTATGGCCTTTATTTGGACATGATAGTGAGAGGGTGACAAGGAACCAACAGGGGAAAGAGAGAGGGGAGGACTGGGAAATGACTAACTGGGACTCGAACGCGGGCATGATGTCATCCCCAGGATGACATTAAATCTGGCCAGCCAGCTTATTCTTGACTGTTCCTTTGTCCAAGAAGCTGGTCACATATTGCCAAAGGGATGTATGCACTTGGGCACATCCCTGCCCTCTTACTCAGCTGTCCTATGACCAGGTTAAACCATTGCTAAGGTTGCCAGACGTACAGTACAATTGTTGATCATTTCCAGCCCAACAAACTAAATACTCCCAAGCCACCAGGAGACAGAAAAACCCACCCAATTTGAACTGGTGCACAGAAAACCACATTGGGTTTTATGGCTAGACCTTGACATATACATAACACTACAGTAATACCCATTTCAGACATTATTTGAAGATATATACGCGCTCTGTCTGTTGTCTAGATTTGAATGTAGTTATTACCTACTGATGCGACATGTAAAACTATAACTTTGGATAGTTGATAGTGATACCATAAAAAACATGACATCGTATCTATAACACAACATCAGGGATATTCTAATCTATTCTATTCTATTCTATTCTATTCTATTCTATTCTATTTCGGAATATTCTATTTTCATGGTTACTGCTTCAAAGGTTGCCTCTCCCCTCCTAGTGTTGTGCTGGAGCTGACTGTTATCAGACGTGTCAGATAGATAGGTAAGGGCTGACGAGGTGACCGGTTTCATGAACTTAATGGCAAGGCGGCGGCTTCGAACTCCGGCGACGTGCACAGCACAGAGTTGCCTTAGCCAAGCCATTAACTTTGTGGAACCTGTCGACCTCGAAGGCCGTTATCCTACTTATCTGCTGGTAGGGTAGGGTACTTTTTCAAATCTATTACTGTTTGTAAAGTTGTAGGAATGATGCCAACTGCATAGAATCTTGTGAGCCTCGCTACGCAGGCGTCTAACTTAGACGTGTCTAAGGTCTAAGGACAATGCTAATGTTAAAAGGTACGGCTTTGGCCAGTGGTGACACTGACTGGAAAAAAAACCCTAAGGGTCAGGAGCTGATAAGGCTTTGTGAGGCGTTGGCTTGCACAAACTGCTGCGTGGCAGATTTTTATGATGATCTGATGTCAAAGTGACCCGATAGAGAGAGAGCGAAAGAGAGACAGACAGAGAGACCGACCGGGAGTTAAGGACAGAGAACATTATGAGAAGAAACATTTCTGTTGCAAAGGCAGATAAATACTATCAACTGGAACACCTGTAAAATATATTGCTTAACAAATTCTGTTTTCTGATTGGCTGATTGGGTGACCATTAATTCCATGGAACTATCCTGGCGTCAAGTCGTTTGGAATGCCGACAGTATCTAGGGATAACCCTGTAGAAATCATGCATATCATCTACGGAACATTAAATAATCACAACATCAGCATTCCAAACGAAGATTCTATGCACGTCTAACTTGGTCGCACGCTTGACGCCTGACTGGTTCCACGGAATTAATGGTCCGTCCTATCTGCCAATCAGAAAACAGAATTCTGTTGCAAAGGCAGATAAACACCAAGAACTGGCACACCTGTAAAATATATTGCTTAACGAAATGTTCCTTCTCAAAATGTTCTCTGTCCTCCTTCACTCCTGGTCAGTCTCTCAGTATCGGGTCACTTTGACATCAGATCATAAAAATCTGCCAAGCAGCAGTTTTTGCAAGCCAACGCCTAACAAATTCTTATCAGCTCCTGGTCTTTAGTGGGGGGTTTTCCTGTCAGTGTCACTGCTGGTATTACACGTGATTTTGTCATGCTTCTCTATGGCAGCTGGTCCGTACCAAAGATGTACCTTCTAACATTAGCATTGTCCTTTATGGGAAGCATGCTCTTGGCATGAATCCTTCTGCAGGGTTTGCACAGCCTGAAGCAACACTATTAAATGCTCTTTAAAATGACAGGGTACAGGGGTCATCAAATTGGATGGTACAGCTGGCACAGACTTACTTTTTTCCTCTCTGGCTGTGATCCAGCGGCTAGTGCCGGTGTACATAGTAAAAAAAAATAAACGTGACCAAATACAACCTAGATGTGAAATTGGCTCACAACATTCAATTCAATTCAATGCAATTCTATTCTATTCTATTCTATTCTATTCTATTCAATTCTATTTCCTGCAGGTGACTTTGCCATCCTGCTGCACTGTGGGCTGTCAGTGAAGAAGGCCCTACTGCTAAACGTGGCCAGCGCCCTCAGCTCCTTTGTAGGCCTCTACATCGCCCTCTCCGTCGCCACGGATGCGGTCGCCCAAGAGTGGATAGCGGCCGTCACGGGAGGCCTGTTCCTCTATGTCGGCCTGGCAGACTTGGTATGTATCTCTTTTTCAATCCATTTTGTGGGCTTCATTTTGATAGGCCACTGCATCTGTGCACTGCATTGCATCTTTCTCAAAAACGATTTCAAGTTATTTAATGTCCACCATTCCGTACCTTTACAACCAAATGGTGCTTTATGCGTCTCTCTTTATTTTTTCTTCCACCTGCTTCGTACAATGCTGCACGTTAGCAGTAGCTATAGATGAGAATGGCATCTGGGCTTCAGTCTATGTATACTTTTGTTTTATACAATAAAGACAGTGTATTTGTTTGTTCTGTTTTTAAAGCACAACTACATTTGATAATGTGTTATATCAATAAGTGTACCCATAAGATGTGTTTTATTTGTTGCTTCTCTCCTGCAGCTTCCTACGATGGTGCATGTGAACAGTAAGCATCCCTGGCTGATGTTCCTGCTGCAGAACCTGGGGCTGCTGAGCGGTTGGGGAATCCTTTTAGTCCTGTCCTTATATGAAGACCAGATCGGCGTCTTCTAGACACGGTGGAGTCCTATGTGAGGCCAAGTCTGCCATGTAAAATGGCAATCACAAGAAAGTTATTTTACTATTTCAGTGTGTTATTGCAATTTTACTGCCATGATTGAAATTGATATTAAATAGTTCCGTTTGGCTTTTCATTTTCATGACAAACTTAAGTTATTTGTGACAAAAGCAAAAATAAATTGAAAAAAAAAATGTATTTGTCATTACATTTTCATAACTAGTTTTTTTTTCTTTAGAACCTGGATCTAGAGGTTAACTTGTCAATGGGAAATCCCTTTGCTTTCATGAGATTGATGCATCTGGGCTGTTCTAGTATTAAGTTTGCTTAACTTACACAGAAGGAAAAAGTGCCCGCACCAACTTTGATGTGATATATTTCCTTAGTGCTTTGACTACGAAACTTTTCCTAAAATTTAGTTGGCTACAATGTAGCACCAAAACAGGGCACTAGGGCACTAGCTTACTACGCCTGTGATCCAGGTTCAATTCCAGCCCGGGTCATTTGCCAGTCCTTCTCCTTCTCTCTCCACTTGTTTCCTTTCCCTCTGTCACTATCATGTCTTAAATAAAGCACAAAAGGCTTCTGGAAGTCTCTGGAAGGTCTGATCATGTTGGTTCAGTCAGATATTTTTAGAGGGTTTTCCCCCCTTTTTGTTAAGAATGGTCCAAGCCATCAGTTTGTTCATGGTAGCCCATTGGTTATGTCTTTATTGTACTGTCCTACTGCCACAAGCATCGCATTGCCCTATAAAGCACAGTGCCAAAGGTGGGCTGTGCTAACCACATCGCAAAACCTGTTGGCTGCCAAAGTTCACACATGATGACGGAGACAATATACTCTTATCTTCACTCATAAAAGCTGACTGGTGTACCTTTCGCAAATCTCTCTTGGGACGAAGCATTTCTCCTTTGCAGGCTGGATTTTCATTGAATTCATTGGATAAGCCTAGTGCATGTCAATTATATAAACTCATAAATTGGTGGCCGTCCATGACAAATGAACACACTTATTCAACAAAGTAGACTGAATTCTCTGCAAAAAAAGAAGTCTTAGGAATGAGGACTAGAAGGCAAATGGCTGCTCATTGAACTGAAGTTGAATTCATTATTATTTTGGCAAACTATGATGTAAGTTCACTTTCCTTGTTGAATGTTGTTTTCTTTTGATGTATTATTTTTTAATAAATAAAACATGGGGTTAAGGCCTTGGCTGTGGCTAGTAAGAATTTCAGTCTCACCATCCACTTTGGCAAGTATTCTTGTCTTGGGTATGCAGTGGTGAATGTAAGGGGGTCCCAGGGGGTGCGTAGTACCGGTATAAAATTTTCAGCAGGTGTGCAGTACCGGAAAAGAGTTAATGCTGACCAAAAACACACTTTTGAGGGGGGGAAATTAAGGTGCACGATTTAAGATGTAAACACATACAACTACAGTCTGAGCTATTCTCTTCATATGATAGGTAACTTTGCCATTTGAGACAAGTGTCATGATATACAGTGGTTCTGAAGTAGTAAGATCTGTAGTGCACACGTGCCTATTTCATTTGCGCGCTTTCTATTATTGCCATTGGAAGGGCGGCTGCCTTGAAGCACGCTCTTCGCAACTTCCCAACGCGTCTTGTAGACAAGGGAATGTCTCCTCCATGGAAATGGATCTGTCCTGGGCATGGCAAGCTTCTGGACCACCACATGAGGTCGGAACAAATGAAAACATAAGCTGTTTCGCATTCAGTTACCATGCTGCCTCAAAACCATATGAAAACACCCCTCCACACACACACACACACACACGCCCACATTCATTTATTTTGACATTTCTCAGTAGGCTTTATAGGCCAATCAATCTAGCTCAAAAAGGGCAAAATATGGGACGAATGCAAGAGTAACGATTCCTACTTTTAAATGATCCATAACCCCCCCTTGCATCACATATTAGTGAAAAAAGTGAAAGCCCATTGGGAAACTCCAACTCCCATTGTCATTGTGACACAGCACTCCACAGCACACAAGTGAACACTGCACACTACAAAATTGCATTTATGCCTCACCCGTGCAAGGGGACAGCCCTCAGTGGCGCCCCATGGGGAGCAGTGCGGTGGGATGGTACCATGCTCAGGGTACCTCAGTCATGGAGGAGGATGGGGGAGAGCACTGGTTGATTACTCCCCCCACCAACCTGGCGGGTCGGGAGTCGAACCGGCAACCTCTGGGATGCAAGTCTGACGCCCTAACCGCTCACCCATGACTGCCCATTAAACATCTACCAATTTATATGTAGTGGAGAGTACTTTTTTTCAAGGTCAAAGTTGGAGATCTATTCATTTTTTCATAGGATGACATAGGATATCCTTAGCGAATAGGGTAACATTTTAAACTGACATATTGATTTGACACTTTCACAATTTGTAACAGACATTAATAAAAATATTTTTTGTATAGCAATTTTTCTGAAATACGATGATTAAATGTGCAAATGAGGTAATAGGTACCGAAATATGTAATCAAATCTGTGATAACAGACCAAGCATGAAACAAATTGCAATACTAATGGTTCATACATTATATTGATCCTTAAACCCCACTGTATCACAGACAATTATAGACAATAAAAGTCTATTTAGTTGGAAAACACCACAATATACCAATACAATAATGTAGGATACAAGTGCAAACAAACATTTACTGTGCAGATTTGACTGTGATCATCTTTCTTTAATAATGCTTATAGAAATGTAGTGCACATATGTGACATACATGACAGTTTATTACTACTTATTTACTACCCTTAATTAAGTTCATTGGCATTGGCAACCTCTGAAAATGCTGATGAGGGGCTGCATTCATGTGTAGGATAACTCTGGTCAACACTGCCATCTTGTGGGAAAAAATGTGCAAGTACCAATTTTGGTTTACCTGGTAAGGCAAGTACCTCCCCCACCACCACGACAATAACCTAATAAAAATATGACATTTTGCAAATGCACTCCACTTTATTCTGTTTTGCTATCCTTTTCTCATGCCAACTTCCCTAGCATCCCTCCCTAGAACCCCCTTATTCGAACATACAGCCCTCTACTGTTCTGACAGACCAAGTCCCGTTAGGCCACTGCCAATGAATGTGTTTACATGCAGTTCAGTATCCTGACTATGAGGCTTGTCCCAGTTATGAAGAAATTCGCTAAGGTTTTTATGAGTACAGAGTATTATATCCCAGTGATACATTCTTCCCAGTATCCCGGCGTCAATAACCCAGCATCTGTTGGAATACTCCACCTAGCATCCTGATTTCTCAAAGTCCTGAATAAGAGCTTATCCTGGATACTGTAGTTGAGAAAAGGTTTTATATGTTCAAACACAAATTCAGGATACCTAATATCCTGATCTTATTCTGGATATACTGAACTGCATATAACACACACTCAATGACTGTATACAGTGGCCACAGCAGCATAGGCCATGGTTGCAGATGACACCACCCACATATGCCCACTAATCGAAGTTAAATGCACTGGTCTGGGAGAAATAGATCAGATGATGTATATTTTTTGCTTGAACTATGTGCTGATCTATTTACACACTAATTTCTGAATAAATGGCAAAATCCCATTGGAAGTCCAGCACAATATTTCAACTGCCCTCATTTTAAAGAGTTGCAGTCAAAGCCAAGACCTCTCTGACAATGCCTAAACTTTCCTTGTTTTGCAATAAAATAAACTGCTTGCCTTTACCCATCAACTTGGTCATCAAACTGAAGAGTCCACCATGTATTTCAATGGAGGAAGAAAAAGGAGGAAAAACGAGTCTGGAGAAAGAATAAAAGGGGGTTGGCCAAGGAAAAAATACCACCCAGACCCCTGTTGGAGCCAATCATTGATAAGTTGGAGCTGCGTACGAATGAATGTATATTTTTTGCTTTCTCCCCCGTCTATGAAAATCTCCAAAGATACAAACTGTCTGAGAACAATTAGTTTACTTGCCTAGGGGCAAGCAGAGGTCCACAAGCATACTAAATAATGCACAGACATAATATATAGCCTCTGTAACCAAGTAAGGCATGCAGCTGGAAATTCCACATACCACCAACCGCCCCCTTCAGCACCTGCCTACCAAAATGTGCACGGCCCTGTTGTGGACTACGACTATAGGTGTAAAGTGTAGTGTGATTAATATTACGGTTTCCTTCACTGTTCAGTTTTGTCTGTGCATTTCCAAGAACATGGTGCTCTTTCTCTCTCTACTCTGTGTGAGAGACATAGAGTGAAATCTTCAGATGGTACATAATAAATGCTCACCTGTTCTAAAATGGAGTTTATTTCAAATTTCCGTATGTCATATTCTAGTATTGCCGTCTGAACATACAGTACACACCCAAATTTGAGGCTAAAATAAGTCATATCAACATCTTTACATGGTTCAACTACTTGAGAGAAAAAAAGAAAAACAGTTCTAAGTGTTGTGTGTGCTGCAATTTTATATCATATTTGCCATTTTAAAAGTGGAAATAAATATTGCATATTTGAATGGAAGTTAGTAGTGTAGGGACTAGCTGAGAGATTCAGACTTAGATTAGGGCTGAGTCGTCTTTGAGACTGAAATGTCATGAAGAGAGAGCCCGGGAGGCAACTTTGAGTGATGGGTCGTGTTTTTCTTTTTGCTGTTGTACAGAAACGCAGAAAACGCCATAATAACCACAGCAAATACAGCTTGGGGAAGGTGAAACTAGTGCAATTTTATTTTAATAAGAAAAATGATAGTTTGCATGATGCCAACACAGGCATGCTTTGTAGTGATACAAACCCAAAATAAAAGTTCAGTGGACATCACACACACACCCCTGCAGACACAAAAGCAAAGACAAACACCACATGTGCAACACACACACACACACACACACACACACACACCCTTCCAAACCACCCACACACACCCTTCCAAACCGCACACACACACACCCTTCCAAACCACACTTACACCACACACACAAAGTCTTTGCATTGGCCCACACCCTCTCTCTCACACACACACTCAGTAAGTCATCCATCTACCAATACATCCACAAATCCCTTTCTCTCTCGCACACACACACACACACACACACACACACACACACACACACACACACACACACACACACACACACACACACACACACACACACACACACACACACGCTAAATACACACACACACACACGTGCTAAATACACACACACACACACACACACACACACACACACACACACACACACACACACACACACACACACACAAACACGCACGCGCACGCACACGCACACGCACACATTTACTCATACATCACAACATCTATCGTAGAAAACCAAACCTGTGCCATCACACTGGTAATCAGATCTGATGAAAAATGAAATGAAAAAATAAAGTATGTCCAAGTTCACCGTTTTAGCTCACCCCCTTTCATGAGAGTATATTCGGAGTGCTCTCCCTCTCAACTGACTACTTAATTGTTTTAGTTAGTTGGTTCGGACTCTGAGGTCTGGTTTTCGCCATTTCAGTGCACACGTGTCCTTCTGTGGCGATGGTTAGAATTTATTTGTTAGTGTGATGTGTATGTATGTGACTGCCTACTTAGCTATGTCCATGATGGTTATCCTGGACTGCAATTGGGTGAGTGTAGTGAATGTTTTCTTCTGCGTCCGTCCGTCCTATGTCTGTACGCGACCACGCCCCCCATATTGCTCAATTCATTCAGGATTTTCTGTGGTATGTGGATGTTTGCAAAAAGATGCTGGATTTTGGAGAAGGCTATGTCTGTGATGGCTTGCACTTTTATCATGATGGGTAGTGGGGCGGAGTCAATGAGGCTTAATCTGTTCGCGTAATCGTTTGTGAGTTCTGAGAGTTGCTCTTCCCAGCCATCTGCCACATTACAGTAAGTAAGGTGGCAATACTAACACACACACACACACACACACACACACACACACACACACACACACACACACACACACACACACACACACACACACACACACACACACACACACACACACACACACACACACACACACACACACAGGGGTCAAGAGTCAAAGGTCCAGGGTGCATTGCACGTCACAGCTTTTATTAATCACATGTGTTTTGGTTTATCATTACAGCTTCATAATGTCTATTCAATACAGTCTTTTAGCAGCTAGCAACAGTTAGTTAGTAGGCAGTTAGTTAGTAGGCATTTTCAACAGTTAGCTACATAAGGCAAGCAGTACAACATATCATAAAATCTGGGTAACAGGTAGCTTTATAAGGCCTTACACTGCAATAGCATTTAGCAACAGCTCACTTCACAAGTCATTTTCCACACAGTCCCAGTTTCAAGTACTGGTTTACACATCAACGTTTAGCCAAACCTATTCCGTACACCCCATTGCAGGATCAAGTATTTAGATAGTAGGCTATAGTCAGTGTATTACACATCAAAGCTTCATAGGAGTCTACAGGCCACCGATTCATATTGCAGTTAGCAGCAGCAGTTAGCTAGTCCGAGTGGAGGTATTGGCCAAACGGGTGTTTGATCCCTTAAAACCTCTTCTGAAAAACAGTCAACACATTTGCAATACATTCCATTGACTTTCAATGGGATTTCATTTCTGGCAAATTAGAATATATATATTTTTTTAAATAGAAAAACTTGGTATGGAAATCTATGGAGTATAATGAATGCATTGCCACTGCCATTGACTTCAATGTTAAACACAGTCAGGTCAGCAGTCTAACCCATGACTGCGGTTTTGAGTAATGAACAAGGCTGAGACTTTAAAGCCTCAGGAAGCTTTTACCAGTGTTTAGAGTTAATTGGTTAATTCAGATGATTCGGTTAATAGCTTGTTTAGACAACCTTTTCATGATATGCTAATTTTTTGAGATAGGAATTTTGGGTTTTCATGAGCTGTATGCCAAAATCATCAATATTAAAACAAAACAAGACCTGCAAAACATATGAAAGTTTATTTTTTATCATTTCATTATGGGGGAAAAATGAACTTTAACACAATATGCTTATTATTTGAGAAGGACCTGTATATATATATATATATATATATATATATATACAGTATATATATATATATATATATATATATATATATATATATATATATATATATGGTAACACTTTACTTTAGGGATACATCTATTAGCACTAATACATACAATGTCACATATATATATTCCAATTATTTGTATTGAGTTTCACCTAAAAAAATGATGACCTTACATAGAAAAGAGCAAGTAATGTATGAGCAGGTGTGAAGAAGACTACATGTGTGTGTATGAAGTCCTCATGTGGGAAAGTACTGGTGTGTAGTGGTCAATGTCTGCAACACTCTTCCCTAAAATGTGCCATTAGACATATGTGGGAGCATAGAACAGTGTTGCTGACATTTATAACCCTTTAAGTTATCCACCACCAGCACCACCATCTCAGCCTCATCTATGTAGTGGTTTTCTCACACGGAACAGAGCGGGTGTGTAAGAACATGCGTAGCGAGGAATTGGGAAGAGCCACTGTGTACAGTTAGTGTGTAACCTTTGTAATAGTAGGGCATGTATTCAGGGGCACCACCAGAAATGTTGGGCCCTATGAAAGATTCGAATTTTGGGCCCCTCAAGGGCCTATGTTAGTGCTTTTGGGGGCTCTTAAGGGCCCTTGTCAGTGCTTGGGCCCTTAGAATTTGTAACATCTTCCCCCCCCCCTAGCGGCACCCATGCATGTATTGTCATGAACTAAAAGCAGTAACATCACCCTAATATATCACACACACATACAGTACAGTACACACGGGCAGTAAACAAATAATAGTAAGTTGACTGCATTGCCTCAGAAAAAAATGCAAAATGTGGGCTTGCGTGTGATGCAATGTCTTCTCTTCTCACATGGGGAAGAGCAGGTGGCCAGAGAAGGTGGTGAGATTGTTTTCGTTGTCGTAGATCCAGGATTTGGGCCAGAGCTTCACGCACACCTCGTCGCCCCTCTCCAGCTCCAGTGAGGTGCTGTTGGACACACTCACACGTTCCTTTGGCTGCCGGCTCCAGGCCGTTATCACCTGCTTCTCGTTCTTGTACAGACACACACCGGTGCCCGTGGAGTCGTGGCCGTGGCCCAGGCCGTAGATGCTAAACAGATACACACCCTTCACCGGAGCTGTGAACACACCTGGGGGCGAAGGAGACAGAGGGGGTTGTATATTTGTTTATATACTATATGTTCTACATACACTTACAGTCTTCACCAGTGTTTGTGTGTGGTAGGGGTTCTAATCACCTGTTCAGGTGTGTGTCAGTGGAGCCCCCATGTTGTGGCTGGTGGTGATTACAGCCAGCATAACATTACTCTGAGCCACCCAGGCAGCCACCACATACAGTTGAGGACGATATTATTAGCCCCCCTCCTGAAATTAGACATATCTCTTCATTGATCATTGAGAATGATCATTATTAATAAATGTATGTTATTCTGGAAACGAATACACCATGGAGATAGTATCCAATAAGTTAAATTTGGACTTTTCCATTTTCACAATGAGTTTAAACAAAAAAGTGTAAAAATGGCAAGGACAAAATTATTAGCCCCCTTATCATTAATAGTCAATACAGTGCCACTTATGAACAAAAATTGACACCAGGCACTTTGATTAGTTGTTAACTATGTTGGCACATGTCCTACCAGGGATTTTGGCCCATTTTTTTCATTGCAAATAGTTAAGCTGGTCCAAATTTCATGGATGTTGAGGATGGACATTCATTTTCAGCACTCTTCAAATACTATCTAAAGGATTGAGGTCTGAACCACTCCATGACCATGGTTTTAGTATCCTTGAAGAACATTTGAACTATTTTGGATGCAAGTTTTGGGTTATTATCTTATTGAAAGATCCAGTGAAGATCTTAACTCCCTCTATGAGCATATTTTTGCAAGGTCACTTTCCACATTCTATTATAATTTTCAGTCTTTATGGTTCCGTACACCCAAACAAGGTTTCCTGTGGCTGAGGCTGCCACAGAATGATGCATCCACCACCATGTTTAATTGTGGAAACCATCTTATAACGATTCAAGGCCTGACAGAAGCAGAATTCATGCAT
>NC_085880.1:30110265-30112765 GCF_034702125.1 Engraulis encrasicolus
TGTGTGTGTGTGTGTGTGTGTGTGTGTGTGTGTGTGTGTGTGTGTGTGTGTGTCTGTGTCTGTGTGTGTGTCTTCATGTTGAATTTGAGCTATAAAACCTACGCTTACTGATATGATAATGCTGTGTTGATGTTCATGTACTTACAGTATAATGATTAGCCTGATCCCCTGACTTTTGCTGTCCACCTGAGTCCCATACTATGTGAGGCGTGTGTAACTGTCCAGGAGGAGACAATAATCCAACTGCACTCTTCAGTGTCCTGCTGCTGAATGAGTGTGTGTATACTAAGGTGAGCTTTTAGAAGCATCTCCTTTCTGACATCACAAACAAGTGACCCTATTGAATAGAGTGAGTGGTAGACTAACATGTATCTGTTCAAGAGACTACCATCCTAAGGTGAATGTGGTTGAATCCTTTGCAGAGCTTATACCACTTGTAGGGTAGTATAAAGCCATAGGATTTCTAGAACATTGTCTGTCCCATTCTCTCTGTCTCTCTCCCCATCTCTGTCTCTATCTGTGTGTGTGTGTGTGTGTGTGTGTGTGTGTGTGTGTGTGTGTGGTGTGTGTGTGTGTGTGTGTGTGGTGTGTGTGTGTGTGTGTGTGTGTGTGTGTGTCTGTGTCTGTGTGTCTGTCTGTGTGTCTGTGTGTCTGTGTGTGTCTGTCTGTCTGTCTGTCTGTCTGTGTGTCTGTGTGTGTGTCTGTCTGTCTGTCTGTGTGTCTGTGTGTGTGTCTGTGTGTGTCTTCATGTTGAATTTGAGCTATAAAACCTACGCTTACTGATATGATAATGCTGTGTTGATGTTCATGTACTTACAGTATAATGATTGACCTGATCCCCTGACTTTTGCTGTCCATCTGAGTCCCACACTATGTGAGGTGTGTGTAACTGTCCAGGAGGAGACAATAATCCAACTGCACTCTTCAGTGTCCTGCTGCTGAATGAGTGTGTGTATACTAAGGTGAGCTTTTAGAAGCATCTCCTTTCTGACATCACAAACAAGTGACCCTATTGGAATAGAGTGAGTGGTAGACTAACATGTATCTGTTCAAGAGACTATCATCCTAAGGTGAATGTGGTTGAATCCTTTGCAGAGCTTATACCACTTGTAGGGTAGTATAAAGCCGTAGGATTTCTAGAACATTGTCTCTCCATGTCTCTCTCTCTCTCTCTCTCTGTCTCTATCTCTGTGTGTGTGTGTGTGTGTGTGTGTGTGTGTGTGTGTGTGTGTGTGTGTGTGTGTGTGTGTGTGTGTGTGTGTGTGTGTGTGTGTGTGTGTCTGTCTGTCTGTCTGTCTGTCTCTCTGTCTCTGTGTGTGTGTGTCTGTCTGTCTCTGTGTGTGTGTGTGTGTCTGTCTGTCTGTGTGTGTGTGTGTGTGTGTGTGTGTGTGTGTGTGTGTGTGTGTGTGTGTGTGTGTGTGTGTGTGTGTGTCTTCATAATGAAGTTGAGCTATAAAACCTATGCTTACTGATATGATAATGCTGTGTTGATGTTCATGTACTTACAGTATGCTGATTGGCCTGATCCCCTGACTTTTGCTGTCCACCTGAGTCCCATACTATGTGAGGCGTGTGTAACTGTCCAGGAGGAGACAATAATCCAACTGCACTCTTCAGTGTCCTGCTGCTGAATGAGTGTGTGTATACTAAGGTGAGCTTTTAGAAGCATCTCCTTTCTGACATCACAAACAAGTGACCCTATTGGAATAGAGTGGCAGACTAACATGTATCTGTTCAAGACACTGTCATCCTAAGGTGAATGTGGTTTGAATCCTTTGCAGAGCTTATACCACTTGTAGGGTAGTATAAAGCCGTAGTATTTCTAGAACATTGTCTCTCCCTGTCTCTCTGTCTCCCTCCCCATCTCTGTCTCTATCTGTGTGTGTGTGTGTGTGTGTGTTGTGTGTTGTGTGTGTGTGTGTGTCTGTCTGTCTGTCTGTCTGTCTGTCTGTCTGTCTGTGTGTGTCTGTCTGTCTGTCTGTCTGTCTGTCTGTCTGTCTGTCTGTCTGTCTGTGTGTGTGTGTGTGTGTGTCTGTGTGTGTGTCTTCATGTTGAATTTGAGCTATAAAACCTACGCTTACTGATATCATAATGCTGTGTTGATGTTCATGTACTTACAGTATAATGATTGCTCTGATCCCCTGACTTTTGCTGTCTGTCCANCTGAGTCCCATACTATGTGAGGCGTGTGTAACTGTCCAGGAGGAGACAATAATCCAACTGCACTCTTCAGTGTCCTGCTGCTGAATGAGTGTGTGTATACTAAGGTGAGCTTTTAGAAGCATCTCCTTTCTGACATCACAAACAAGTGACCCTATTGGAATAGAGTGAGTGGTAGACTAACATGTATCTGTTCAAGAGACTATCATCCTAAGGTGAATGGGGTTGAATCCTTTGCAGAGCTTATACCACTTGTAGGGTAGTATAAAGCCGTAGGATTTCTAGAACATTGTCTCTCCCTGTCTCTCTCCCCATCTCTGTCTCTATCTGTGTGTGTGTG
>NC_085880.1:30117765-30160265 GCF_034702125.1 Engraulis encrasicolus
CTTTTGGATAGAGACTCACTCCTTTCTACCATTATTCTACAATTAATCTATTACTACTACTACACATACTACTGCTAGTACTGTGCTACTACTACTACTACAACAGTGTTAGGCCCAATCTCAATACACCCCTTGGCCTCCATTTTGTGTAGGGGTAGGGCTATCCCAATAGTCGTTAAGGCAGAGGCGTAGGGGTAAGGGGCAGGGCTTTGTAGCCCTCAAAAAAGAGGGGTTGGGACAGGCAGACTCCGTTCGTAGGGGTAAGGGGTAGGGGTAAGGGGTAGGAAAATACAAATGGGATTGGGCCTTAGTTTTACCCTGGCGTTCTGGTGGTGCTGCTGTAGCTCCTTGAGCTGTGATGCCAGCTTCTTCTGCTCCTCCTTCAGTTTCTTCACAGACACACTTGTCTGCTCATTATTTTCTGTAAACGACAATTTTTTTGTCTTAACAAAGTCTTCCCTTTCTGTGTGCATTATGATTAAACATTCTTCAATGCAACAACATTTATTTTTTTGTAAAACTTCATTTAGGAGGGTTGCAGCTTTCATATGAGCAACTTCTGAAGCCAATTGATTAAATGAAAGAGAGGTTACTAGCTGTTGTCCAACAACATGGGTAGACGACAAAACTTACGTATGTCAGGGGCAGTAGACAGAAAGGACAGAAAAAGTGCCACTGAAAAAACATCAAAGTTTGTGTTTCAAGTCATTGGGATGGGATGGTGATGACCTTGCCTATGGTGCAAGCTCAGACTACAAGCCCAGTCTAACACACACATAAACAGAGAGAGAGAGAGAGAGAGAGAGAGAGAGAGAGAGAGAGAGAGAGAGAGAGAGAGAGAGAGAGAGAGAGAGAGAGAGAGAGAGAGAGAGAGAGAGAGAGAGATCATGGGTGGAATATGATTTTCCCCCCATCATCACGGTGGCAGTCACTCACTATTGTTTATCAATAAATTCGTATTCAACTGCTTCAAACATTGTAATGCTGACACACAATGCTGTCACTTGCCTTGACTACTGCAGAGAAGGGGGGTACTCAAACTCAAACTCAAAGATTGGTCAGTAAAACAGAAAAAAATATATTTGCAGAAACTGTTTGACTTCCTTCCTGCCTTAAAAAATATTTTGAACAGTGGATCGATAGTATAATCAACTTTTACCTCAACTGAAAAGTGAGTGACTGAACCCAATTGAACGAAAATACAGAAGTGCAGGAACGCCGTTCTGGTCAACTTCAAGCACTGGCCTCTTGTTTTGCTTATCAAGTGTCAGATCGCTTTGGTTCAGAATGCTCATCAGCTCATGCACACAAATACACATGCTGGCAGAGCATTACATAGATAAGTGTTATCCAAGTACAACCAAAGAGGTTTGATCAGAGCCCACAGCCAGACTATTTCAAGCTCGAGCTGAGGTTAAGTTCCTCCACGTCAATAGTGTCAGGTGAGTTGACTCATTTTACCTGTCAGCTCTCAAATCAATCCATGGCAGGTGACTGATGGTCATGTTCCTCTAACCCTGACACACACACACACACACACACACACACACACACACACACACACACACACACACACACACACACACACACACACACACACACACACACACACACACACACACACTGCTTCACTGACAAACACATACGGCACAGCACACACATGCACCCTCTGTGGCACACATATCCCCTCTGTAATAACAGACGCACGTAGGCTACTGTAGTCTCTGTTGCTGCGGCGACATCTCCAGAGGAGGATGAGGAGACTGAGGATGATGATGAGGAAGAGTAGCCCACCTGCTGCCGCCAGGACGGGGAGGAGAAATGAGGCTGCGGAGGACACACACACACACACACACACACACACACACACACACACACACACACACACACACACACACACACACACACACACACACACACCTGTTGACACTTCCAAACACACCAATATAACTGAACTGGCACACCAAAACACACACACAATCGCCTTTAGATGTGAAGCGCTTGGTGTTTCAGGATGCAAAGGACTTAGATTCCTCAACACTGTCTGGGACGGGTCTTTGCAGTTTTTCTCAATTGGTTTTGTACATTTCTCACAACAGAATAATCATTCTCAAAACTTCTTGTTCAATTGTGACTTCCTGCTGTTACCTGTGCACATGGTAAAATATGTTTCTCGTAGTTTTCAGCATTTAGCAAATGCTTTCATCACCATGCAAATGGTTGTGTACAATTCTCAGTGTTTTTGTACATTATCAATTGATTTTGTCGTGTTATGCAAAATGCTTTGTTATGATAATCCATGAAAAATCTCACTCCCCAAAACATTTACAGAGTGACATAATATTTTGATGGCTCTGACACGTTCACAGACACAAAAACCTGGTTGTGAGAGATTGGCCAAGGGTTTTGAGCAAGAGATTGGGTTTTGCAGGTCATCCATGGTGTTTTGCCACTTGTTAAATCTTTTTTGGAAATGAACGTGATGTTTTGCAAAATGCGAGTAAGATTCGAGAAATGTACAAAACCAATTGAGAAAAACTGTAATTGGCAGTGCAGGTGTCATGTTTGAAAAGACTCACCTAATGTCATCACGATGAAGATGTCTCAATGTTTGTACAGTATATGCACTGTAGCTTCAAGAGAGAGAGAGAGAGAGAGAGAGAGAGAGAGAGAGAGAGAGAGAGAGAGAGCAGTGGCGTAGCTACAGGTGTTCCAGAGGGTTCCGGGAACACCTACTTTCATAACTGGAACACCTAAAATAAATTGCCGTCACTTGACAACCGATTGTAAACGCAAGCGTCGGGAGTGCAATCATAGGTTTTACATGCAGCCTCCCCACTCACCAGTGGACCTATGCCTGCAGTGCACCTAGTGGCGCTGTCAGTGCAGTAGGCTACCACCCGGAAAGGTGGCAAGTGGAGTCTTTCGTAATAACTACCTTTAGAATCGCACATCATCGATAGGCTACTGAATAGGCTATGTCAGTGGTGCAACATGATGGTTCTAAAATATGCTGCGATGAAACAGAGTTCTCATCGAAATTATTTTAAAAAGCCACGGCTTTAGTCCCAACAGACTTCAGGTTCCAGAATCGCAGAGGTTCTCCCTTCAAAAAGCAGGCCCACAGTTAGCCTTATTACCCATACCATCCGACAGGATAACCTGATTCTCACGCAGATGTATATTCACGAAGTGTAACGAAGATGCACGAAGCACTAAGGGTCTGCGCGAGTAGAGGATGATGCAGCTATAGATGAACCAAAATACAGTTAGCTTGGGGATCCCAGATCTCTCTTCTGTAGACGTGCCTAAATGCCAGAGCGATCTGAAAGCTTTCGCCATCCCTGAAGCAGTGAGTGGATGGCTAAATGATTTAGCCCGATACAGTTGGTTGGAGTGCAATATTAAATTGCGGAGGGCGCGAGAGTTATGTGCCTAAAATTATTATGGAAACGAAATGATAAAAATGCCGCACATGTAGGCGACGAGTATGGATTTCAACCCTTTCATTCGTACGTTGCTCCTAAAATAAATATAGTACATCCCATAGAGAAGACTATGCGTGAACGATAACGCGCGCAGACACAGACAGTACAGACGCGGTAGTTTTAAAAACAAGTTTGAAGATTTTGATGCAGCTGATACCCCGCATGAACGCTCCATAAAGAAGTCCAGTCGCTAGCATAACTAACACGAAATGGATTAAACAACATCACATTATGATCTTCAGGGGAGATTTCGCATTAAGAATGCCAGTATGGAGATGCCTGTAAACGGTGTTCTACTTGGTGGAGGAGTAGCATTAGTTGCGGAGAGAGTAACACGCCGACTAACTACCAACTCGGACTGCTACCAAGTGTGAATTGTGTATTTCGTTTGGAGTTGTGGGACGCTGGGACGCTCGGAACAGGTCAGGTACCGTGAAGACATTTCCTTTACTTTCTGATTGTCTGGACAACCGGTAAGCTGACTGTTGCTCGTGCTAACCGTGATTACCCACGTCACATTCACACACACACACACACACACGCACACGCACACGTCTCTTCCAGCCAGCTCAGCCTGTCTGTCTGTACCCCTCTTCCCATCCTTTTCTTTTCTCCTTTGTTTTGGTTAAACGGTCGGCCTTTTGGGTTTGTGAAAACTTCTGCTACTAGCTAGAATGGCTGTGTTGGAGGCTGTCCTTGTTGTTTCCCAATTTCGGGATATAAATTAAACACTAAATAACGTTTCAAACGCAGCCCAACTGGTGGATTGGTTTTCTGTTTGCTAGTTTCAACATTTCCTTAATAATATTGTGTAGCCCTACACACCAGAGCCACCGTTACAGCAAGTGTTTTCAAGAATTAACAGGTTGGCAACACTTCCAGTCAATGTTTGAAAAGGAGCTCGCCGAGGAATGGACTCTGATGAGATAATTGATGTATATTTAAAGCCAATATGCATCCCTTTGAATTCAGTTGCAGCGCAAATATAGCAACAAATAAGTTAGGTTGGGTTTGCCAGTCATGATTCATGCGTAATAGTATGCGTAATAGTATGACACCGTGATAGTAGGCCGATCCGTGCAAACGTGCTGTGTTTACTCTGAGTTGGAAAAAATAAAAAAAATAAGGAACACCTGTATTTTCTTGGGAACACCTAGATTTTCTTTTCTAGCTACGCCACTGAGGGAGAGAGAGAGTGACAGACAGACAGACAGAGAGAAACCGAGTAGCTTCAAGAGAGAGAGAGAGAGAGAGAGAGAGAGAGAGAGAGAGAGAGAGAGAGAGAGAGAGAGACACACACAGAGACAAAGACAGACAGACAGACAGACAGACATAGAGTAACCCAGTAGCTTCAAGAGAGAGAGAGAGAGAAAGAGAGAGGGAGAGAGAGAGACAGGCAGACAGACAGACAGACAGACAGAGAGAAACCCAGTAGCTTCAAGAGAGAGAGAGAGAGAGAAACAGACAGAGACAAAGACAGACAGACAGACAGACATAGAGAAACCCAGTAGCTTCAAGAGAGAGAGAGAGAGAGAGAGAGAGAGAGAGAGAGAGAGACAAAGACAGACAGATATAATCGAAGACAAAGACAGACAGGCCTATGAACAGTTACATTTCTCATCGAAGGGCCCGGTCTCCGGCAGAAAAGCGCCGAAGGACACCTGAAAAGGAAGAAGTATTGTCAGCACTCTCTTTTGGATAGAGACTCACTAATTTCTATCATTTGTCACTCTCTCATGCCACACTTTGTATTTCTCACTCTGAATTTTTTTAAAATAATAAAACCTTATTGTTTGTTTCCAGCATTTCCAAAGGCTTTCATTTAATTTATCTGAATGAACATCCATGAGGAATATGTTCCAACCCAATCAGAAAAGATTGCACAGACCCAATAGCCAAACTGGACCTTGGGAGCAGGGCAAAGGGTTCATTCAGACTGCTGCATTTTTTTTGGCTAAATATAGTATAGGCTAAATCATACATAATTGATAGCAATTATGTTTCTGTATAGCCTATTTGAGCCATTGAAAAAGATAATAAAAAGTGCCCTGTCAACCATTTACATTTACCAGTGAATTTTTAACAGGCACGTGTACTCCAATACGGCAGGGGAGGCAGTGCCTCACCAGCCCCAGAATGATGAGATGCAGTAAATGTGAATAATAGTAACAATAATAACTATTGTTTTTGAGCATCTGTACCATAACTACCATTTGTGCAGTATTTAAACAGGCCAAAATCGTAATATTTGCCCATTTCATATCAAATTGCTCTGAATACGCTGAATTTGGGGCAGCTCTGAGCCTTGCCTTACCGCGGATTGCGCAATCCCTCGTTAACAAGCTTGAGCGCATGCGCCATTTTGCTGGTTCTGTGTATGCAACCTCGTAATATTGTATTAAACGTCTTTATACACTTAATAGAAATATGTATGTATGTATGGTGTGCCCTCATTTTCCTGATAATGTTTTACTATTTTCTATGTGTGATTATCATTTATTTACTCTGAACGCTTTGGCATAACGCCCACTGAAAATACAATGGTGCGGCAAGCAGCAGCTTGGTCGCAACTTCGGTCTGGCGTTGAGAGTCTTGCTGGTCAGTTACGTCATAGCGCAACCTAAATCTGATGTTGATGTGATACAGTCAGAGCCATATAGAAACAGAGTCAGGCAATCTCCACTGGGTGCTAGGGTCGACTTCCCCATTAGCAAAATTAGCTGTTTAGCGTCTCAGAACTGCTCAGCGCTGCGAATGTTAGTTCCTAAAAGTGGGCGTAGCACACAGAAAATGCAATGCAATGCAATGCAGCTAATATGACAAGACTTGCTGTTCGTAGTAATAACTTCAGATAGACGTCACAGATGGTAAAACTGTTGTGATTATCATCAGCGAGACAGTTGACAGTTTACATATTTGTGCTGATTACCCCGCAGTATAATTCGTTAGTCCTTATTTTTGTCTTTTTATGTGGTGTTTCTATGTTAAGTCTATGGAAAGACAGCCGCTTTAGGCACGACCCAATCTCATTGAAAGGCGAGGCTGCAATTTATTTCCTGGTCTACCATTTGCGCAACTCTCCCTCTCTATGGCTCTGGATACATATTGGTGTCATTAGTGTTGGCTAGCTTGTTCACTTTGACTGCTACCATGGAAGTGGATTTCATAACGAAACTTAGAGCATTCTTTAAGTTGGATTTCCAAGGGAAAAAAGATGTGATAAAGAATGGACGACCGTCGACCGACAGAGCTGAAGGGTTTGCTGCAGGTGACCGGTCAGAAGATTAGAACGACCCGATCATTTCAAAGTGAGTGGTACAACAGAAAAGTGGCTATGTGGATGCCCTACAAGAAACTTTTTGTTACCCGTGTCTCTTGTTTGCAACCGGCGAGGATGTGTGGAATACCATTAGCATAGGATTTTGTGATTTAAAAAATGTACAAACCCCAACTCCGGTGAAGTTGGGACGTTTGGTAAACAGTGAATAAAATCAAAATGCTATCATTTTCAAAACATTCAATCTATTCATTAGATGGAGAATAGTGAAAAGACAACATATTAAGTGTTAAAACCGAGAAAAAATATTGTTTTGGGGGACATATGTACTCATTTCTAATTTGATAAATCCAACACGTCTCAAAAGAGTTGGGACGGGGACAATAAATGGCAGCAAATGTCGAGGAAGACTAAAAACAAAACAAAAGACAACACTTAACAGTTAAATACATTAACCGATGAGATGATTTTATATAAAAAACAGTGTTAATTCCTATCTTGGACATGATTTCACCAGCTTAAATGGTGGGTGTATTCCTTGTCATGTTTTGCAATGTTTTCCTTTCTGTAGTGCTTACAGTGTGACAGGTCTTGACCAAAAGCCCACCATTTTATCACCTGCTGGTCCTTATGATGGAGCCAAACTGTTAAAACATAGAGAATGCAATTTGACCTTACTATGTGGCAGTAATCAAAGATCTCCCTTCAAAATATAATGCATGAGTGGCTTTTCATGCTGTTTAAAACCCATTTATACCATTCAGCACTGTATTTAACTCTACAGATGAGTGAGAACATCTTAACCAATGCACTACTGCACCCGCATGCCATCATGGAGGCTGACTTTTGAAGTTAGCACTAACACAAGTTGGATGGTCCATTTTCACTGTAGCACAGGATGTGCAATGCTCTATTATTGTCAAAAAGAATGGACTTCTACAACTTCTGCTGACTTCTGTAAGCAAAGGACAGTTTCCCATGTCTTCTGGGTCTATTTCAAGTGAGCTCAGGTGCTTAGGAGAATGTTACACCCCTGTATCATTTGCACACATTAAGCATTCTTAATATGGTTAATTTTCAAAAGCTCTAGCACTCCAGGAATTAGAGTGAGACTACAGCCAATATATATTTCATGATGTCATGAACCTATACAATGATTTTTGTAACAAAAATATGTCTTATATACACTCAATCGTGGTAAATCAAAGGGAATTCAAAAATGTATGTAATAACTATGGTAATTATTCCCTTTGCATCTTTAATTCTGAGTGACTCAGCCTCTCTGTGATGATCTTATACCTGGACACCTATATTGTCCGTCAGTACAATTCATTTTGAAATGTTCTTCTTTGTTATTTTATCTTATTTGGATGTTTACTAAATTTCACTGATCCCCGTCCCAACTTATTTGAGACGTGTTGGATTTATCAAATTAGAAATGAGTACATATGTCCCCCAAAAGAATATTTTTTCTCGGTTTTAACACTTAATATGTTGTCTTTTCACTAGTCTCCATCTAATGAATAGATTGAATGTTTTGAAAATGATAGCATTTTGATTTTATTCACTGTTTACCAAACGTTCCAACTTCACCGGAGTTGGGGTTTGTACCAAGGAGCCTCATGAAACACAAATCCTCGGCTACTCATATTCATTGCCAAATTGCTTTGAAGACGTTTGGGGCATCTCGAATAGATGTGGTTTTGGATGAACAGCACCGGCTAAAGTAACGTTAGCATGCACAAGGCCAAAGTAGAGGAGAACCGCGAGATAGATAGATGTGGCTTTGGATGAACAGCACCGGCTAAAGTAACGTTAGCATGCACAACGCCAAAGTAAAGGAGAACCGCGAGACTGGCTGTGAAGTGAAGGAGGCTTTGATGGTGTCAGTGAATACAGAACAGCTCCCGCAATAGCCCAGTATGTTTTGGGGGTGTTGGAGAAACAAAACTGTTTGGCATTGAGAAGGACAGGCTTCTGAGGCTAAGAAAAGACAAGGATTTCTAGGCTATGATAAAGTAACGGATGTCTTCACCCAGAAGGAGCGGAAGGACCTGATGTACAGGTAAGACCAGTGTTTCCTATGTGTGTGAGGCCTGTGTTTGTGAGACCCGTGGGGAGAGAGAGAAAGAGAGAGGGAATCCGCCGCGATTTTGTCTGGTTTGTTCGCCGTGGTGCTCAGTGGTCTATGTGTGTGTGTGTGAGCATCCGCCGTGATGCTCTCCGCCTTGGTGCTGTGTGGTTTATATGAGACCACTGTTTGAATCCTGTGTGTGTGTGTGTGTGTGTGTGTGTGTGTGTGTGTGTGTGTGTGTGTGTGTGTGTGTGTGTGTGTGTGTGTGTGTGTGAGAGAGAGAGAGAGAGATCTAATAGCATTTTCTCTACGGAAATGCAGTATGTTTTAATATGTAGGCCTACCTTATGTTAAGAAAACTATGACATATGAAACTTATCGGTAGGCCTATTTGGCAAATATTTACTAATATATATTTGAAAATCTGATATTGGAAAAGTCAGTGCCTCACCAGCCATAAACCTGACCGCACGTCACTGATTTTTAAATGTTCTACCTCCAATGAGATGTATGAGAAATTGTTGTATTATAGAGAGGTAGGAAGAAACAAGGATCTTCAGAGAAACGCACAGTCCCCTGGGGTTCTATAGCAGTTACTTGTTCTCTGCGTAAATGGACAGATGTGGGCCAGATTTTTTTGTCTAATGAGTAAAACTACAAAGTAACTAATTCAATATTTATATTATTGTCTCTAAATTAAGTTATCCCCTGATGGCCCTGGGTCTCCAATGCGTCTGCCTGTTCTCTCAAAATTCAGCAGTTAGCTGAAACTCTGGTCTGCCCGACAACAGAAAAACGTATTTTCTGATTGGCTGAATAGTTTGGTAACTGGACAACTGCTTTGAACACATTGTGATCATAGGCTATGGCCAATGGCTGATGGGTCTGAGAGGTTGACGGAATGGAGGATTGGAGAAGTAATCAAACATTTAGAGTGAGAAATACCATGTGTAGGGTGTGAACATGTGAACTCGTTTAAATGTGTGTGTCACATTCTCAAAGACTGAGACTTGAGAACACTTGTTATCATTACTACTTCTCTTATTACTACTATGACTACTATTACTACTATTACTACTACTACTACTACAACAACAATGAGGGGAGCGTACCTATGTTCCCCGGTCTTTGTTTGGGACCAGGGAAACTTAGGACCATTGAAAAAAAATGTATCTGACAAGGGGATAAGGCCCATGATGCACTTGCATATTTCTTGCATGAACGGTTGCCAGTCGTATTTCATGTCAAGTTTGTGCACAGTGGCAGCCCAACCCTAAAGGGCTCTGCATACTTCACGTGCGCACTTTGGCGCGAGTGGCGCGAGAACCATTAATGACGTCATCACTTGCGACAGACTATTCATACTTCAAATGGCTTTCGCTCGCATTGTCGGAAGTGCCCTCTGCTGTTCATGAGAGAAACGGCAGTATCTTTCGCAACTCGCAGCGTGAGTTCTATGGATGTATAAAATAGAAAGCCAAACACGGCTGCTGTAGGGCTACTGAACGTCTGACTTTTGACTTACCACATTGAAACATATTTTTTTTGTTGTAGCCTACATTGCCAGATCATTCCAAGACCATGTGAGAGCATTGTTCTGGCGGCAGAATTTATAAATAGATCGCGGAACACAACGTGCTTCTGAACAAAGTAAACAATTGTTTCACTGAACAACATTTAAGAGAGAAGATAAAATAACTCTCTAGGACATTTTATTATCCTCAAAATGATGCAGGGTCCATTCTGTAGTAGCCTACAGTAGTTGTAGCCTCTCTTCGCAACTCCTGCTTTGTCTGCCTACCTGCGTGGTCGCTGGTGGCGCACGACAAGTTACAAAAAATGTGGGGTGCACGACGTCGCGACACGGCAGCTCGCGCCACGGCGTGTGGCGTCATTTTGGGTCACGTGACGGCGCGAGTGAGGTCGCGAGTGAGGTCGCGAGTGAAGTATGAAGGAGGGTAGCGCCAGTCACGACAAGTATGAATCCCCCTTAACTCTAACCCTAACCCTAACTCCAACCCTAACCTAACCGTAACTCGAGCAATAACCCACATAGAACGCTTTTTAAGAAAAGGGTTGTAAATTCCAAGGTAGCGGGGAATATAGGACCCGGGGAACATGGGTACATAGGGATGACCCCACAACAACAGCAGTGTTAGTGTTACCGTGGCATTCTGATGGTGTTGGTGTAGCTCCTTGAGCTGTGATGCCTGCTGCTCTTGCTGCTCCTTCAACTCTTTCATCTGAGAGTGCTGTTCCTCCAGCTTAGACTTCAGAGAGGCCACTGTCTCCTCAAGTGCTGTAGGACACACATGCATGCAGCCGTGCACACACATAAACATACGCACACGCATGCATGCAACAATACACACTCAGCAAAACACACTGCATAGAACATGAAATTGTTTCAGGATGATCAAAAACATTGGATTCCTCTCCAAGCTCTCTAGGATGGTCCTGCAAAAGACAGATGGAGGGTTGCCATGGAACTCACTGAATTGCATGATGTTGATGATGACACTGGACTGTCAAAATAGCGTTGGCTTTAATTCTGCAGCTCCGCCCACAACCTCAACTGAGAGAGAGAGAGAGAGAGTGTGTGTGAGAGAGAGAAAGAGAAACAGAAAGTCAGGCAATTAGACACATGAAATCAGAGGCAGAGACACACACAGACATGAAGCAGGCAGTCAAATGGATAATGGATATATTGGATCTGCTCCAAGGGGCTATAAACAATAGCTGCCATCCCTTTCAAAACTGCTTCTCCCTCATAACTGCCTGCATCCCACACCCTCTACACCAGGGGTCCCCAACCTTTCTGGGTCTGAGGGCTACCGAGGGCTCCTGAGGGCTACGCGAGGGCTATTTTAGTTCAAAATCCTCTACTGATGTCTTGGCATCATTCTCTACTACTCTACTACTCTACTACTATTGAATGATAATTTGCTTATAGGTTATGAAGAATAAATAAGCTCATATTTAAATCAAGAAAAGCATTAACTGTGTCTGAAATCTGGCAGTCGTCACTGTTTATTAACATGCTTGGTGGGCACCTCAAAAGTTCCTGGAGGGCTACCTGGCGCCCGCGGGCACAACGTTGGTGACACCTGCTCTACAGACTGGCACAGCGACACACACACACACACACACACATACCATATACAATATGCTGCTGCCCTGTGTCTCTGACAGAGAGTTTGAGAATCCTGTAGTTTGAGGAGCCCTATCTCACGCCTTTCGTAAAGTCTTCACGAAAATAATATATACATTTTCGTGGTGCATTCACGTTATTGCCCGCCTTTCGTAAAGTCTTCACGAAAATAATAGATTAATTTTCACGCTGCCTATTCACTTGAATTGCCCCACTGCTGCTATGGTTATCCAAACATCTGCAGGGGCGGGGAGGGGGTACTGACAGAACACTGCTGATACACTCGGGACTCACTAATTCGACGCCCTTTCGGTACTTACGCCTTATGTCCCCTAAACCTAAACCTAACCTTAACCCTACTTAACCCTAAACCTAACCCTAACCCTAACCCTAACCTTAACCCTAACCTTGACCCTAAATTGCTTGTTTGAAATGTTTGATTACCATGTGACGGTAGGCTACCGAAAGGGCATCAAACTAGTGGGTCGCTAGGCAACAGTCGGGCAATTCAAGTGAATAGGCAGCGTGAAAATTAATCTATTTTTTTCGTGAATACTTCACGAAATGAGTGAGATATGGTTGGTTTGAGAATCCTTATGTCTGGTGCCCCTAGAGCATGTCCCTAATTTGTTTGTGCCTAAAGGGTACTTTTTTCAGAGACACATGTCGCAAAAAACTGACACAGCCCAGGCCTGCCATGAATGTCAACGTGAGATATCTGGTGCAAATTTGAGCCTGATAGAAGGTTTGGCAACACCACACGAGCTTAATCTGATTGGACAATGATATACAGCAGGCTATACAGCCAGTTTGCTTACATTAGGCGACTCTAGGGTCAGCTGGGCCCCCAAGCAAAAATCCTAAGGAATGAATATTTAAATAAAAATCGCCACTACTGTAGTATTGTGCGTTATTCACCAACGAGGGGCTTGTTGGTCCCAAGCGGCTGCCTGCCTAGCGCGGTGACAAGGGGCACTCCACCTCTCGTCACCGAAAGTGAAAGAAACCTGACTGCCCCGCCCTAGGAAAACCCGCTCCATGTTTGGTAGTGCGTCGCCCAAATCTCCCCTAAGGAACCTCTCTGGAAGGAACCTCCGTTGCCTAGAACACCTTACAGGGGAAAAAAAACCAAAACAAATATCCTGCAGCGAGGGAGTTATTAGTGGAGGCCATCGCAAACCCCAGAACACATGCTTACTGCAACCCCAATAACCCCCGAGAAGATGTCCATGAGAAGATGACCGATAGCCTAAGTATGACAATATCCCTACATGTTTTTTTTATATATATAAATATAAACACAGTGTTGTGAGGAGGGGCAAGACACTGGCAGCCAACCACGCGAGCTAATTGTTTGACCAACAGCGGTTTCCAACAATCAGAGTTGTGCGCATTCAGGGTCGCACAGCCAGGGGAAAACAAAAATGTAGAAGCCATCTATAGAAAGTTATAAACACACAACACTCAACTTTCATGGGCTGCTCCAAGCACTTGTTAGGCACGCGCTATCCGAACGCACCATGGCAGCGGAGTAGGCTATCAGTAAACTTCGCTGAAAGATTCACCGAGAAGTGGTCGGGAGAATTTACCTCAATAGGGGAGAATGCGGTCATATGCAAAGATGAGTGGTTAAGTACACGCAACGCATCTAATCTCTGGGCTTAAACATTACAGCCTTGAAGGAAGCTGTCAGTTTTGTTTTAGGGAGTCGTTCAAACTGTGCTCGCTGTCAAAATCAGGCAGCAAGGTCAAACGCATTCTCCAGCTGAAAGGACACACAGGGATGAATTAGAATGGATATTGATGGGTTTAAACCAGCAGGAAATTGTTCAAATTGTTCCTCAGGACCAAATGCATCCATGGATGCGCAATAATAGCCTAAGAGCCAAAAACTCAATAATATACTGTGGAGGTGGCACACACATGACAAGACTATCACAAAGGTGTGTGATGATTTGACCCACTGACCCACTTTCTGTTCGTTTACTGAGATATTTTAATCCAGTCCAAATTGGCCATTTCTAATACCGAAGTTCAGAGATAAAAATCACATTTCTCCATTTACATACACAAAACTATTCCCGTTTGAATAGGGCTTACAGAAAATGATGCTGAGAGTCAGATGCAGAGAATATCAGCAGCCTGCCTCTTTACAAATCACCACACAAGACCGATATATTTATAAATACCATACAAGATTGTGCCGAATGCCATGCAAGTACCATCAGCTACTATACATGTTACATATTTTTTTAAGCATAACAATACTATTCGATGGGCTTTACCTCAGTCACTCACCTCTAGTGTAGTATACTCTGCAGACACACACAATGCCTCACCAGGCAGCAGCTTTTAGCTTTTATAGAGGACCATGATTCTGCATCTCTCTTGACTTTCACTTTCGTTATGGCCACATGCAGCATGAACTAGCAGAAATTACATGGGGCTCCGCATAGGCATCTGACAACACACACACACAAACACACAAACACACACACACACACACACACACACACACACACACACACACACACACACACACACACACACACACACACACACACACACACACACACAGCAGTGCACAATGTTCTATGCCACCTCTGACCTCTTGATTTGGCGCAGGTGGGTCTTGGAACCACTGTGACTGCCTTGGGCTTATGAAATAGAGACTAACTTTTTCTCTTCGAGCAAACATGATCATGCAGGACAAAATGTCAATTTGCGGGATGATGGACAAATTGGGCTTCTAAGGCTGTTATGCCTCTCTTTCTCTCTTTCTCTTTCTCTCTCTCTCTCTCTCTCTCTCTCTCTCTCTCTCTCTCTCTCTCTCTGACCATACCCCTCTCCATGTGGCACTTAATGTGTACGACCATACAGCCTCTTGCCTGGACTGCATATTGGAATTAGATTTGACCTATAATACAGAACAGATCATCTTTAAATAGGTTTTGACTAATGTTGCTAAGCAGATTAAGGGCCTCTTTCAAGATAATCGTTCAATTTGGTATAAAAGCATAACATTTGGCACAGATATTCTCTAAGGGTCAAATTTTGGAAAAAAAAGTGCTGGCCACGCAAAAATTCAATATGGCTGCTACAACTACTACTAATTGGTTAGTGTAAAAATCATTTAATTTGGTATAAAAACTTGAAACTTGGCTCAAATACTAAGGGCCACTTTTTTGGAAAAGGGCATTGGCCACCCAAGAATTCAATATGGCGGCCATTTATCAAGGTGGCCTTATCTTCTACTAATGGTTAGTGTAAAAGTCACTTACTTTGGTATAAAAACATGGAATTTGGCAGAAATACTTTCTAAGGGTCATTTTTTTAACGAGAAAAAGCACTGGTCATGCAAAAATATGGCGGCCGTTTTTCAAGTTGACCACCATTACTACTAAATAGTTGGTGTAAAAACCATTTACTTTGGTACAAAAACATGGAATTTGGCTGAAATACCGTCTGAGGGTGGTCTGAAATACTGTCTGTTCTGAAAGAAGGCATTGGCCACCCAAAAATTCAATATGGCGGCCATTTTCAAGATGGCCACCATTGCTACTAAATGGTTGGTGTAAAAGTTGTTTACTTTGGTATAAAAACATTTGTTTTGGCAGAAATAGTCTCTGAGGGCCACTGTTTTGGACAAAGGCCCTGACCACACAAAAATCAATATGGTTGCCATTTTTCAAGATGTCCGCTATTGCAAATGCAGTTTTTAAAATTGGTACATATACAGTAAATCTTGGTCTATGCACAATCACATATCCTCTACTCACGTTTGCAGCTGCAAAGTTCTGTGCAACTGAAATCCAATGTAAAACATTTGTATCTTCCCTGGTGCTCTGTTTCGCAGACACACTTTGCTATAGACAGGTCATCAGCTGGGAAAATTAGGCCTTTCGTCCTACCGCACTTTTCTCTGTGGATTACTGACCAGAAGGCCTATTGGAAGAAATTGAAATATGGGGCCACGTGAATTTTTGCTCAGAATTCAATATGGCCGGCAATTTCCAAAATGACTTGTTTTCATGCATTATTGCATTGTACTATACTATATATTACTACATTGACCTCCCATTGTTCACCAAGCTTTTTCCGACCCCAGTCGTCAGGGCTCTCTGCGTCTGGCTGACCCCTTGGTTGCTTTGGCAGCTGCAGCGGATGATTTTAAAAACTACCGTCCCATCTCAAACCTTCCCTTCATCTCCAAGCTGCTAGAGCGTACTGTGGCCTTACAGCTTCAAGAACACATGACATCATTTAGCCTATGGGAGGAACTGCAGTCTGGGTTCAGGGCTAAGCATAGCACTGAAACTGCTCTAGTCAAGGTCGTAAACGACCTTTTGTTAGCTGCGGATTCAGGCCATTTCAGTATCCTCCTGCTACTTGATTTAACAGCTGCTTTTGACACAGTCTGCCACAACGTCCTTCTCACAAGGCTGGAAACCCTACTGGGCATCACTGGTACTGCACTCTCATGGTTCAGGTCCTATCTAACTGGAAGAGAGCAGTTTGTCTCTATTGGTGATTTCCGGTCTCCAAATTCACTCCTCACACATGGTGTTCCACAAGGCTCAGTTTTAGGCCCCCTACTCTTCATCATTTATATTCTTCCCCTTGGTAACATTCTCCGAAAACATGGCCTAAATTTTCTTTGTTATGTAGATGACACCCAAATCTACATACACACTAAATCTTCCCATCCACTCCCCCTCGCTAACTTAACAACCTGCCTCAATGAAATTAGTAATTGGATGACCCAAAACTTTCTTAAACGTAATCAAAACTAAACCGAAGCCATCATCATCGCCACCCCATCATTACTTAAAAAGATAAACCTTTCTCAGTTCTCTATCCCTGACCATTTTACCTCCACTTCCTCTGAAGTAAAAAATCTGGGCGTCATCATCGACTCTTCGCTCTCCTTTGAATCCCATATTAAACACCTCACCAAAACTGCGTTTTTCCACCTTAAAACCATCTCCAGACTCCGCCCTTCTCTTACCCCTACCTCTGCTGAGACCCTCATTCACGCTTTCGTAACCTCCAGATTAGATTATTGCAATGCCCTACTCACTGGTCTCCCCACTAAATTCATTAACCGTCTACAATACATTCAAAACTCAGCAGCTAGATTACTTACACACACCAGACCCTGGCATCACATTACCCCTATCCTCTATCAATTACACTGGCTTCCTATACATTCACGTATCCATTTCAAAATTCTCCTCCTCGTATACAAGGCCCAGCACAACCTTGCACCCTCCTACATCACAAGTCTCCTCACCCCATACAATCCCACCCGCTCCACTGACTCACTCCTCCTTACAGTTCCCTCCACACACCTGCGCACCATGGGCGACAGGGCATTTAGTGTTGTTGGCCCCAAACTTTGGAATTCTCTCCCACTGTCACTTCATCAGTGCTCTACACTGTCTACTTTCAAATCTAAGCTCAAGACACACCTTTTCACCTCTTCAACTCTTTCAACTTCACTGACAGGCACTTCCACTTTATTTTAATTATCAGTTTATTTTTCATTTTACATATTATAATTTTTTCCCCGTCATTTTTATTTTATTTTCAAATGCATTCTACTTCTTTTTTCTTATTTTAAAACATTTATTTTCATTGTACTTTTATTTCTATTTTATTTTTGCATTTTAATTATTCTCCTATTGTTAATTCACTGAAGCTTTGTTATACTTTCCCTACTGTTATGTATTTGTTTTGATTGTAAAGTGTCCTTGGGTATTTTGAAAGGCGCTCAAAAATAAAATGTATTATTATTATTATTATTATTATTATTATTATTATTATTATTATTATCTCGTGTGAAGTGCCCTCTGCTGTATGCCAACGTCACTGTGTGGTCTCCATGAATGACCTTTGCTCAGCCATAGTAATAGCTGAGTTACTTGCCACTGCTGCGTCATCAGTCCCCAATTCTTTTGGCCAAGACGTTCTGCCATGGATGACACTGTCAGATTGGCGCAAGCTCAAGCAGATAACCCACACCTCCTTCTAAAGGCAAGTTTATGTTTCAGACGCATAGCCTCTGCGTCCGTCCGTCCTGTGTCTGTACGCGACCACGCCCCCCATATTGCTCAATTCATTCAGGATTTTCTGTGGTATGTGGATGTTTGCAAAAAGATGCTGGATTTTGGAGAAGGCTATGTCTGTGATGGCTTGCACTTTCATCATGATGGGTAGTGGGTCGGAGTCAATGAGGCTTAATCTGTTCGTGTAATCGTTTGTGAGTTCTGAGAGTTGCTCTTCCCAGTCATCTGCCACATTAAATAAGGTGGCAATACTAACACACACACACACACACACACACACACACACACACACACACACACACACACACACACACACACACACACACACACACACACACACACACACACACACACACACACACACACAGGGGTGAAGAGTCAAAGGTCCAGGGTGCATTACACGTCACAGCTTTTATTAATCACATGTGTTTTGGTTTATCATTACAGTCATTGCAGGCCTAGTCTTTTAGCAGCTAGCAAACGTTAGCTTCATAAGGTCTTTTCCATACAATCATACAGAAGTTAACAACAGTTCGCTACACAAGGCCTGCAGTGGGCCATTTACCACAAAATTTGAGCAACGGTATGCTTTCTTTAGCATCCTAGTCCAATAACTTTTAGCAACAATTAACTTCACAAGTTGTTTTCCATAAAGTCCTAGTTTCATGTATTGCTTCACACATCACAGTTTAACAAGGCCTTTTCGGTACACCTCATTGCAGCATCAAGTATTTAAACTGTATTGCACATCACAGTTTTATAGGAGTCTATAGGCCACAAAATCATATTGCAGTTAGCAGCAGTTAGCTAGTCTGAGTGGAGGTATTGGCCAAACAGTTGTTGGAAAAAAACGTTCAACATATTTGCTAAGGCAACACTCATACATGTTTTGTTGATAAAAAAGACGATTGAAAAAAATAAATTAATAACTGTATAACTGTAAATAAAACACACTTGGCAATTGTGAAATTCATTACAATCAAAGGAATCGAATAGTTGAACAGCAGTTGGCATGTGCTGGCTTCCTCGGATGGAGAAGAGGGATGTATTGTACAAGTAGGTGCAAGGTGAGCAGAGTTTGCAGTACAAGCAGGCGTGCTATGGTGAAAAAGGGAAAGTAATGTGTGAGCAGGTGTGAAGAAGGCTTCAGGAGTGTATGAAGTCCTCATGTGGGAAAGTACTGGTGTGTAGTGGTTTCCTCAAAGGAAATAATGAATGTCCGCAATACTCTTCACCAAAATGTGCCATTAGACATATGTGGGAGCATATAGTGTTGCGGACATTTATTATTTGCTTCTAGTCCGCTTGTTTGGTCCACAAACTGTGTCACTGATGATGTACGCGCATTCTCTGCTTTTTTATGTAGTGGTTTACTCACATGGAACAGAGCGGGTGTGTAAGAACGTGTGTAACGAGTCCTTCATATGGGGAAAAGCCACTGTGTACAGTAAACAAATAATAAGAATAAGTAGACTGTATTTAGTTAGAAAAAAAGCCAAATGCTGGCTTTTGTGTAATGCTCAATGGATGGTGGTGTCTTCTCTTCACATGGGGAAAGGCCACTGTGTACATTAAGTAAACAAATAAATAAATAAACAAACTAATAAATGCATTCCCTCAGAAAAATGCCAAATGCTATGTGATGCAATGCGATGGATGGTGGTGTCTTCTCTTCTGCTCCTCACATGGGGAAGAGCAGGTGGCCGGAGAAGGTGCTGAGGTGGTTGTCGTTGTCGTAGACCCAGGAGTTGGGCCAGAGCTTCACGCACACCTCGTCGCCCTTCTCCAGCAGCAGCGAGACACTGTTGGACACGGCCACACGCTCCTGCGGCTGCCGGCTCCAGGCCGTCAACACCTGCTCGTCGTTCTTGTACAGACACACGCCGGTGCCCGTGGAGTCGTGGCCGGGGCCCAGGGCGTGGACGCTGAATAGGTACACACCCTTCACCGGAGCCTTGAACACACCTGTAGGCGAAGGAGGCAGGGCTCTGAATTAACACTGGACAACCGACCACATACAGTTTGGCTGGTAGAATAGAAAACTTACTAACCACTTTGACTAATGTGTGCATGTATAGCTAGTAAGATGTAACATCGTATACATTAGTGATGAAAACAGTTAATTTATAGCCCTGTTTGTATGTCTATATACTGTATGTCTTACAGTGTGTGTGTGGTGTTGGTTCTAATCACCTGTTCAAGTATGTGTGTCTTACCTGTGTGTGTGTGTGTGTGTGTGTGTGTGTGTGTGTGTGTGTGTGTGGGCGCGTGCGTGCGTGCGTGCGTGCGTGCGTACGCTACCTGTGTTTGTTCATACTGTCTGTCTGGGTTCTAAATCTTCAAGTACAGTATGTGTGGTGGTATCTGTGTCTGTGCCATAATCACCTGTCTAGGTGTGAGTGTCCTACCTGTGTCTGAGTCATAGGCGCCTCCGATGTTGGTGATGACATGCTCGTACTTCAAGATGGTTTTCTCATCGAAGGGTCCGGTGCTACCAGAGCCCGACTCCAGCAGAGAAGCGCTGAAGGACACCTGGAAAGGCAGGAGTATTGTCAGTGCTCTTTTGGATGGAGAGACTCACTCATTTCGAGTATTTATCACTATCAACTCCACACTTTGTGTTTCTCATTCTGAAAATTGTCATAATAAAACCTCATTTCATGTGTTTTTTCCCAGCATTTCCATAGGCTTCCCTGCATATAATTTATCCCAATGAACATCCATGAGGAAAGTGAGTTATTATAGCCTACCAATCAGAAACCTCACACAGACCCAATAGTACACTTCTTCTGTGCAGGGTTAAATTATGTACAACCCAAATCATACATTAGCTTCCCCAACAAACAAACATACAAACACCCCATTACTAGAACAGCATTAGCATGAACATTAGCACAATCGTTATTGTTACATTTTGTAATGAATGTCCCCCACTCTCACCGTAGTTGGGTTCTGGCCTGGGCATGATGGGGGGTAAACCAGATGTATTGTTTGATTATGCCCAAGAAGTTAAGTAAAGCACACGTCCGAGCATACTGCCTCCTCAGCATCATTACGGTTTGAAAGTTGGGGAATATATAACAATCTACCATTACTACTTCCATTATTAACACCACTGCTACTACAACTCTTCCTCCTCCTCCTCCTCCTCCTACAACTACTACTTCTACTACCAGACGACTACTTCAACAACAACAACAATAATAACAGTGTTAGTGTTACCCTGGCATCCTGGTGGTGTTGGCGTAGCTCCTTGAGCTGTGATGCCTGCTGCTCTTGCCGCTCCTTCAGCTCCTTCATCTGAGAGTGCTGTTCCTCCACCAGCTTCTGGCTAGACTCCAGCTTGGACTTCAGAGAGGCCACTGTCTCCTCAAGTGCTGTAGGACACACACACACACACACACACACACACACACACACACACACACACACACACACACATAAACATACAAATGCGCACATGCATGCACACACACCGGTATGCATACTACACAGGCACGTACACAGACACGCGCACAAGCGCGCGCACACACACACACACACACACACACACACACACACACACACACACACACACACACACACACACACACACACACACACACACACACACACACACACACACACCACCATGCATCTATCTAGGGATTTCCCCCTGCACTTTAGGCCTATATTGATGGCGGCCACCTTTATAACAGACCCCACCTTCAGTAGGTCTCCTGAAAGTATAACTTTATTGTATTGTAAATGTAATCTCTAACATATCTTAAGAAAACATGTCAAATGTCATGTGAAACTGAATAATATTAGAATTATGGCGGGGGCCAGCTAAGATGGCATCAAGGGCCGAAAGGTGGGATTCCCAACCCTGATCTACACCCAGTGCAGTGATGGGCATCCTAGATTCAGAAGCTACAATCCAGTGCCACATGTTCCAAATACCTTACCTGTCCAAACACCCTAATTGGACAGGTAAAACTATGTAGATCATTTGGAAGATGCATATGCATATGTGACACTGGACTGTAGATTCTGAATCCAAGTTGCCCATCACAAAGCTTATTGCCTGTGCCGCTTATGCCTGTGGTTTACAGCAAAGGATGTGAAGCAATGGTGTTTAGGGTTGTAACTTTCTGGGACAGGTCCTTAATTGACAATGGAGGTGTCTGGTTTGAATGGACTCACCCAATTCCATCATGATGAAGATGTCAGAGTGGACTACGATTGTACTGTACGCTGTAGCTGAGAGAGAGAGAGAGAGAGAGAGAGAGAGAGAGAGAGAGAGAGAGAGAGAGAGAGAGAGAGAGAGAGAGAGAGAGACAGAGACAGAGACAGAGACAGAGACAGAGACAGAGAAACAGACAGACAAGCAGACAGTCCTACAATTAGACAATCAGATAGAATCACAGACAGAGACTCCCCTGCAGCAGGCAGACAGACAAAATGAATAATGTCAAGTCATTTCTGAGCATTAGTAGAGTGCAGTGCAGTGTTTGTAGATGGATATTGGATATGTTCCCAGTAATTGAACAAAAAACTGCTGTGCCATCCCCCTCAAAACTGCTCCTCTCTCAGAACTGCACCCCCCAACCCTCTTCAGGCTGGCACAGCCCCAAGTGTGTGTGTGTGTGTGTGTGTGTGTGTGTGTGTGTGTGTGTGTGTGTGTGTGTGTGTGTGTGTGTGTGTGTGTGTGTGTGTGCGTGTGTGCGTGTGTGTGTGTGTGTGTGTGTGTGCGTGTGCGTGTGCGTGTGTGTTGCTGTGCGTGCATGAGCCCCATGTCATTTCTGCTAGGTCATGCTGCTGTGGCTGTAATGCTGAGATGTGCTGAGATGTGCCGCAACGTTACAAGACACCAGATACAGACACTCAGCAGGCCCCGGCACCCGCCCTGCCAGTCACAGGACACCGCCTTGCAGCCAAAACTGCTGGCCTCCTCTTATCCAATAGGCTGCCATCCTGTCATTCACTCACCCAATAGTGCTTACTTCCTCATCTAGACATCCAATAGTGTTGCTTTCCTGTCAATCGCACAACAAATAGTGCTGTTGTTCTCTCTGGACATCTAATAGGCTACCATGAGATGGCAGCCTGGCCCCATGAGATGCATAGGCACACGTGATGTCCAAATTTGGCAGCAATCGAACCATTAAAGGACAAGTGAACTATTTAGAACATTTTCAGAAGGGTGGTTTAAAGAACAGATTTGGACATGCCCATAGATGGCCATTACAAAGCAAGTTAAGACCAAATCCAAATTAGCCAAATAACAGCGACAGCAGCACACATCAAACAATTGGTGAGGACCACTCTGCTTTATTGAGGACTATTCAGAAAATGACCCTAAATGTTCAAAATAATGCACTTGCCCTTTTATCACAGTGCTATTGACAGACAGGGTCACTGCAATACAGTAGCCTCACTCTGTCTGGATGAGCAGGTGATATTGCTTACTTCTGCTAGGGATGTCCAACAGTGCTGACTTTATTGATATGCAAAAGTTCAATTTTTCCCTCGAGACATCTAATAACACTGCATTCCTGCCAGTCACACATCTGATAGGTTACCACCCTGTCATTCAAACAACCAATAGCACGTAGTATTTTCTTTCTCTTTCACACACACCATATCCAATAGGCTACTGCCCTGTGTCTTTGAGAGAGAGCGCGACATTGGGCTGTCATATCTACTGCTGCAGTTCGAGAATCCTTATGTCTATGGTCCCAAACATCTCTTTGTCAGTTGTAAGTCTCTCAGCGGTTAATGTGAAAATGAGGCTGAGGTGCTCACACATTTAGAAAATGCAGTGTTCATTCAACACTTGGGGTATTTTCACACCTGGTCCTTTTCAGCCATTTAAGCGAACTCAAACCTGTGACTCAGCATGTTTTGCGCTTAGCGCTCCAAACTTAAGTGTACCCAGACCCCTTGGATTATTGACATGGTCTCAGTACAGTTCACAAATGGGTCCTGACAAGTTACACTTGAGACAAGGTGTAATCACTTCAGGAGAGCTTTAGAGGACCGGGTTTGATGTAAAAGCCAACACACCATGAAAGCCTAACGGGCCAGAAAGAGGACTCGGTTCTTATAATACACTCTCAACATGAACAAAAACAGAGTCATTTTGCTGTCGGTTCACTTTTTGGTCCACTTAAAGAAGACTGAGTTTGGTTCACTTAAAGGGGACTATACTAGGTGTGAAAATACTAGGACCAAATATACTCTAGAAGATTGATGTGCTGTAACAATTATTGGAAAGTGAACTAGGCCCTACCACGGCACTACTCTAGTACTATGACATAACCTTTTGTAATGCACTATGACTTGGACATTGCCATTCTGGTAACAGCAAATTTATAACATTGTCTTAATGGGCTGAGGATGACGTGCTGTAAAGTATGTTCCTGTAAAGTGAATGTGAGAGCTGCATCAAGTCTCTGTGAATGTCACATGACAATCCCGCTGCTGCGTCACAGCAAGATGCGCTGCAGGAGGCGCACTCTGCCCACCCACAGTAGAGATCCTACACCCTGAAACCCGCCAGAACACGCCCTCACTACCCACAAGCAACCCACACAGCAAAATTCTGCAGTGTTCATTCAACACTTTGAGGGTTGATTTGAGCTTATTTGGACATAAATGAACTCTTTGAGTGTTGAACCAACACCACAAAATGTACTGTGCAGAACACGCCCTCACTACCCACAAGCAACCCAGAACACACCCTCATTACTCACAAATAACCCAAAACACACCCTTATCCCAAATACATCCCACATATCCCACTCAGACGGAGCTCTTTACCCCGCAAACCCCAGAATACACACTTACTGCATCCCCCGATAACCACCCTGAGAAGAGGACAGAAGAGAAGAGAAGAGAAGAGAAGAGAAGAGAAGAGAAGAGAAGAGAAGAGAAGAGAAGAGAAGAGAAGAGAAGAGAAGAGAAGAGAAGAGAAGAGAAGAGAAGATAGCCGACTACATCTGGCAAGCCTGGTCCCCAACCACCCCACTGGGTACACCCAAATACCTGACAGGGCCAAAGCAGCACTGTACCTTCCCACACATGACAGATAACTATGAATATACAACGTTATAAACGTACAACACATTCAACTTTTATGGGCTGCTGCTCCAAGCAGTAAGTATCTTTTCAATATCAGGATTGATTAAGCCTGAATGCTGCACACTAAAGTAACTTGGAGTGCACAAAGTCAGTAAAATATGCTGTGAGCCAGACACAGATTATGTATCATAGATACATAGATTATGCCTCTGTTGACCTGATCAAGACTGATATATTTTTAAAAACCATACAAGACTGTTACAAGTGACAATACCATACTGCAGTACTCTACCATAGCATATCAATACTATGGGCTTTACCTCAGTGACTTACCTCTGGCGTTGCTCTGCAGACACACACACAGCCTTACGAGGCAGCAGCTTTTATACTGTAGAGGACCATGAGTCGGCATCTCTCCTCCCTACACCTTCACCCCCATCCCCACATCCTCACTCCCCAGAGGCACCCCCCTCCCTCGTCCTGCCACCCACAAACCCTCACTTTTCAAGAGACAGCCAACATTCCCACCTCCACACGCAACTTGTACACACACACACACACACACACACACACACACACACACACACACACACACACACACACACACACACACACACACACACACACACACACACACACACACACACACACACACACTCATACTGCACTGCAGAGGGACCCCTCCCTCTCCTGCACCCTCTCTCTCTCTCTGGCACTATGACCATACCAAATCTCGCTGTGGCAATTAATGTGTACGACCAAAACTCCTCTTGTCAGTGGACTGCAGATGAAGATTACATTAGCTATAATTCTGTACAGATCATCATGTGGCTAACAATCAATAAGAGACATCAAAACAACAGTCGTAACAGTTGAACAAGAGCAGTCATAACAACAACAATCATTAAAGAAAATTGTTACACCAAAAGTGGTAACAGCAGTCAAAACAATAACAATCATTGAACATTTCAATGCCATTGAAGTAGGTAGTTGTATCTGGCGACATGGACACTAATGTTTTCAACCTTAGGTCCTGGTTAAAGGTAATGCAGATATTGTTTATCCATTGACATGTGAACAGGACATGTGGATAAAAAAGAAACTCCAATGGGACACAAGTGTGTTGTAGCCCTCTTTGGGATATTTTAAAAACTGGAGTGATTTCTGTGTACACGTGTTTTCAAATATATCAATATATTCGTGTGGATTCTGAAACCGGTAGTTATACATGTATCCGTGCCTGCTTTGCTTCAAAATGGAACTTGTCTGATGTCATGGTGAAATTGGCTAACTACAGCATCCGCTCTGAACTTCTATAGAAAGCAAACCTGTTTCCCATGTGTTCCTTAAGGTGCTGCTTCCACGTAGCAGGATATTTTTTTAGCAGGGTATTTTTTTCTCCTGTTTAGGTGTAAACGCAACATGTGGATAAAAATAAATCCTCCATTGTAACAAATGCGTTTAAGCCCCCTAAATAGGATATTTTTTTGTCCTGCTTTTTATACCTGGATTTTAAATATCTGCTACGTGGAAACGGAAGGACAAAACCAATGCAAAACCAATGCAACCAGGAGAAAAAAATATCCACATGTAAAAATATCCAGCTTCGTGGAAACAGCATCTTAGAGTCAATGCTGCAATGCTGCAGATGCTGTAATTCTAATAAAAAGCACTAGTACTAATAGGGCTATCACTTGGTAAAACTGCACGTAAAACAGCACACCAGTGTATATACGATTGGTGTTGCTCATAATGTCCTGAGGAAGGTGCTATAGATTTCACACAAATCAGACCGCACGCAGACACACAGACAGACACACACAGACACACACAGACACACACAGACACAGACACACACGCACGCACGCACGCACGCACGCACGCACACACACACACACACACACACATACCAGCCTGATCTCACAGAGTTTTGCGTGTGAAATTAACACAGAACCTTGGGACAAGAAATCTGTGGCAGTTTCACAGATTTAGCCATGGAAGTGTTTCTCGTGATGGACTCACGGAAGTGCCTTCTCTATATTCCCACAACATATTAAGTCTTTACAAACCAGTGGTCGATACCAGATTCTACTACCAAACAAAAGACTGCAATAGCAATTTAAATTGTGACCGGACCAAAACAATTCCTAACCATAACCTGGCAGTAAAGAGTTGTTTTTGAAAAATACCTATTCCACTTGGTTGATAGGCTTCCAAATTCTTGTACTGTACTGTTGCCCCTGGCTCAGGCAGAGATGGGGGCCCAGAATTAGTTCCTCATTACATTATGTATTGATGGGAGGGCCCTTTCCCATGATTTTGTCCCGGGCCTGGCCAAAGCTGTCAGCGGCTGTGTATACAAATATGTATATGTTTAGGAGTTACCCATCTTTAAAGGGTGAAGTTGATACCCCCTGGCAAAGATCTCATTGAATCATTACTGAAATCAAAATAATTTGCATTTTTACACAGAGAAAGCCTTTATTTTTATTATCACTCTTGTGAACTTTGAGCTGAAGTACAATATGCCTACATAACTATACATACTGATGTCATGAAAACAGAAAATCAACTTAAATGCAGAGCTGGACCCAGAGGCGATTCTAGGGTCAGCTGGGGCCCCAAGCGAAAATGTAAAATAATGAACATTTGAAACAAAATTGGCACTAATCGAGCAACCTGTGATAGTTCTGGCAGACCACGTAGTCAACGCACCCTTTTGCCTACTGTCTGACGCCGACCCAACCCATACAACTCTTCACTAATCAGCTGCGCTTTGGTTAATCAGCTGCTGCTCGCAATTGGATGCTGACCATTGGTGCGCTTTATTTAAACTACAGAATTTGTTTTCCTGTCATTGCTTTTTGCTGCTTGTTTTGCTCCCACCACCTCCCCTACTCCACCAGACTAATCATTGCCAAACAATGTCATACTGTTGCCGTTGTTGCTTGCTCTGTTCTAGGGTATGTCGCCTTTCCAGCTAAATGGAAGGCACTCCACCTGAGGATGCTGCTGTTCCCTGTATTGGCTTCCATGGAGCTCATGGAGAAGCCAGGGAACTTCCTCCAAACAGAGCCATACCGCCAAACACAAATGTATGCATTCAGAAATAAAGCTTCTGAAATATATCTCTGGTTCCCGTCTCATTTCTGACTAGAGTGGATCTGACGGAACTGTAATAAAGTCTGAGCTGTTTTATGTTGTCTGGGGGCTTGGGGTCCCCAAGCAACTGCCTGCCTAGCCTGGTGGCAAGATGTGCCTCTGGCGGGACCGGTAATCTGGCACACAGGGCATTTTCCAGGTGGGCTGACAGTCCTCAGGGGCCGATTTTGTTGTTTTTGCAGGGGATTGGTCTACAAATTAGAGGGGGAGGGCCATTGTTCCATCGTCAATATAGAGTAGACAGTGGATTCAGCCAGTCAATATATGGAAGTGGTCTGTGGATGAGTTAGGGGTCAGTGACAGTCTACGCCAAAAAATCCTGGTTCATTTTCTTATCTCAGTTCAGCAATGCTTGAATGGCTTACAATGAAGAACTATAATGAGTCAGGAATGGATGAAGCTCAATGTTGAGTCATAATGCAGTAGAGTAGAGTACAGTGGTAGGTTGCACATGTAGTGACAAGGTCAGTCATGTTGTTACATTGTGTATTCTGTCTGTAATAGTCTGCACAGAACCTTGTGAGCATCATCGGCCAACTCTTTCAGGCATGAGTGAGGTAGTTTAAGTCCATTTCCAGCTAATCAACAAGTAGTCCACAATACCCTGCATAATTATTTTACATTTCAGTGACAATCCATTACCGCTAATATGTTTACAGTATGCTATCATTAAATGCAATGTGATATAACACACAGTACAAACATTAGTGAAATAGCTCAGCAAACAACTGTGGCCAATAGCTGCTGGCAAGAATCTATACATTTTTTCCCCACAGTACACGTGGTTATCAATAGGTCATGTTGTCCATTATACAGGCGTTTGTTGTTGAACCCAGGCCCTGCACAGAACCCTCTCGGCATCGTCTGCCAGCTCCTCCAGGCAGTCCTGCAGCACCCGTTTGGCCTTGTAGAAAATCTGGGCTGCTAGCGGTGCAGAGCCTAGCACAGGAAGAACACTGAGCACAGTGGACACTTTGCCACCTTCAGCCCCCACTGCCATTGCAGGCAAAGACGCCAGCACAGGACGAACCTTGACGGGAAACTCATTGCCCACATTGTCCCAACCCAGCCTCTTTCCCATCGCCTCAGCACTAATCTCGGCGTTAGGAGGGGATTTCAGACAAGCTTTGGACTCCTCAACTGGCACATTTGTCTGATCATAGAGACGTTCAAGAGATTCATCATTTACGCTGAATGCCTCATAATACTTTGTCATTTCAATCAGCAGAATGTTTTTGTCCACCAGTGGCAGGCCTGGAAGTGTGGCCTTAGCAGCAAACAGTAGGGCTGTCCTCCATACTCGGGCTTGAAGGATCTCTCTCTTCCTCTGGTGAATCTGCAGGCAGATGTTGGGCAGAGCATACAGCAACACGTCTCGCTCTCTATGCCTGGGCAGTGCATATGCCAATGTATCCACCAGGATACTAAAGTCATACTCTCCGAGCTCATGGCTGGAAATCAGGAACACCCTAGGACACTCCACACCGCACTTTTTAAGACCTAAAAATTATTTAAAAAAAAACAGAGATTCCCTCAGGACTATAATCATGTGTAATGACAGGACAACATTAGAATAGTATTCGTTTGTGAGTTAAAAGAAATAGCCATACTTAACTAGCAGTGTTTATGTTTCAACAAACCGTATTCAGGACATTCATACCCCACATTAGGCTAATGAACTACAATAAGCATTCATTTATGTGTCTCACCCTTTAAACAATCGGTTCTTATTTCATGAAGAACCTTGTCTTGGTCAAAGGTTCTCTTCCTCTTCTCTGCCCGGATATTCTCATCAATCTTGGTGCGAAGAAAGTAGAACTTTTTGTTCCTCTCTTCAATGGCCTTGGCTAGGTCAACGCTGCTACTTTTAAAACAATCTGATGTAATTAGAATGAAAAAGTTGTACCTGTCAAATCTAACCTTTTCCAGGTATTCTTCAGCATTGAAATTCTCTGTTCCGATGCCAGGGAGGTCCCAGATGATGACATTTGGGTGCCTGGGGTGGGAGTAAGGTGTAGGCTTCATGGTAGTCTCCACCACCCCTGTTTTTGCAGACTGCTCATCGTCATCTCTCAAACCTCGGATAGCATTCACAAAGGAGGATTTTCCAGAGCCAGACTCCCCAGTCACGGCGATGTTCAGCTTCAAAGCATGCAGCTGGTTTAAGTGATCCTGGAGTTTGTCAATGGCACATGACATGCTCGGGGTGTCCAGTAATCCAGAAAACTGCCTTGCTTCCTCCATCTCGGCATATGTGAGTATGTCAAACTCTTCTTCTGCCATAGTGATCTCGATCTAAGGCTGGCGATTAAGAAACCTCTTCAACAGTTAGACTTGCTGTAGACGGCCCTGCTCATATTCTACCTCTTTCCTATAAACAACATCCAGTGCCTTACCATCTGATATATTTCTGTAACAGGAAAAATGGGACACATGTATGATCAACAGACTCACTAAGGGCAGTGTGCTTTTGCTGGTGGATGACAGAATACAGGTTAAACCAGATTCTGACGTGACAGGTGAAAGGGGGTGTGTTTTGGCTCCGAGGTGACTGATAGAGAATCAGGTAGTGCAAGAGGGCTGGATAGAGAGAAGGAAAACCAGATAACATCAGATGAGTTCATCGCATGCCAGGTGTGTTGTGCAGCTCCTAACTATGAATCCACAGCACAGCACAGCACAGCATTGAAGCACAGCATAGCAATGGGTGCATTACGAATAGACCGTGGGAATCATTTCGCACTTACTTTGAGCAGTACTCTTTACGCTTAGGGACCTGAGTAAAGAGTTGTTTATCAGTAGAATAGGACAGTGACACAAGGATAATAAACATTGACGAGTCTGGTCTTAGCCATAAGCGTTGCCCTTGACCAGACACCGTCCCACCAGTGTCAAATGTAAAATGTACTTTATTGTCAAAATCTATGTAACAGGGTTAGCACAGAAGTTTGAAATTGCGTTTGACCAGTCTCCAATGTGCAGTTTAACTAAAACATTTAAATAAGACATTGATAATAATCTCTCTCTCTCTCTCTCTCTCTCTCTCTCTCTCTCTCTCTCTCTCACACACACACACACACACACACACACACACACACACACACACACACACACACACACACACAGTGTGCAAAAAGAATACCGAAATAATACACACACACGCACGCACGCACACACGCACACACACACACACACACACACACACACACACACACGCACGCACACACACACACACACACACACACAACAGCAGCAGAAGTACAATCAGTGGTCATAGTGGTGAAAAGTGTAGATCTGTATACAAGGTGCAAGAGTAAAGTGCCAGTGGCATGGTGAAGAAATGTTCATGGAATGTCGTCCAGTGACCTAGGAATGTTCATGTGGTTTCTTCAGTGTGTTGATGAGTCTGATGGCTTGAAAAAAGCTGTTGCTCAGTCTGCTTGTGTGATGGTAGAAGGGAGAACAGTCTGTGTGCTGGATGTGTCTTTGATTATGTCCATTGCCCTCTTGGAACAGTGTGAAGTGTACAGTTCCTGGATGGCTGGTAGGGGTGACCTGATGATCTTTTCCGCTGTCCCTCACCACCCTCTGTAGCGCCTTTTTGTCTGCAGCTAGGCAGCTTCCATGCCAGACAGAGACACTGTTATGTCAGGATGCTCTCAATAGCACCTCTGCAGAAGGTGGTGAGAGCAGAGGTGGGGAGGTCAGCTCTTCTCATCCTTCTCAGGAAGTGGAGTCATGTTTGTGCCTTTTCCATGAAAAGTCATCTGTGATGTGCACTCCAAGGAACTTTGTGCTTTTCACTGACTCTACTGCACTGCCGTTGATGATATGTGGGTCGTGTGTTGGTTGTTTCTTCCTGAAGTCCACAGTAATTTATTTTGTTTTGTTTACGTTGAGAAGCAGATTGTTCCTCTCACACCAGGCGATGAGTTGCTGTACCTCCTCTGTGATAGTCCACTGTACCACCACTGTGACTGAAAAGTTTAAAAGTAGTAATACATAATAGGATTAATGTCTTAGGGGTTAAGCTCAATCATCATTTCCCTACATGGTACGCATGGGTTTTGACCTACATACAGTACGTATATAAGAAAAAAATATATATTCATATATAAATGTTCCTGCCCTAATATCCTCTTTCATCATGGGCAAGTAGGGATTAGCTGTCACTTGTCACTTGCAGGAGCTGAGGGAGGAGGAGAGGTCGGTGTCAGGCCAGGCGTGTATGTGCATGTGTAGATCAGGATGACAGACTATTTGAGCCATTTGTCATTCTTTTTTTGTGATTAACATTTTTTATTGAGCAGACAGAAGTAAATATGTCAGGTATAAAACATAAAAACTATTTACAACAGGGAAAGTGAGCTCATACAGTAACACACACAATCTACAAGGAAAAGGATGCAGTAATACAAATTAAGATACAGACAATGACAACATTTCAGACAGTTCTTCCACTACAATGTCCCATGAGGAGATGGTGTGGGGTTTGGCTTTATTCATTCTTGCTGTAGAACGTTCCAGTAGTGCAATAGTCTTAAAGTCTGAGAGCCAGGCAGAGTTCATGGGTAGCTGAGGGTTAAACCAGTGTTTTAGAATGGTTTTCTTGGCAGCTGTCAAGCCAGCACACAGAGTTCGTCTTTGAGTGACACTTAGGTCTAAGGAGTTGTCGTCATTCAGCAAACACAAATCAGGTGTTTTGGGGCATTCTGTGTGGATGACATCTGATATAGTTTTAGACACAAAGTCCCAGAATCTTGATATTGGAGAACACTCCCAGAACATGTGCATGTATGTACCTATCTGTTGAGTGTTACAGTGTGTGCATAAAGGACTTGTGATTCTACCCATTTTGTGTAAGAGATAAGGTGTGGTGTAGGCTCTGTGTATTAATTTAAAAAGAATTAGCTGATGTGCAGGGTTCTTAGACACTGTAGGAATACCCTCCCATATCCACGTCCAGTTGGGAGTAGACCCATATTTGGATAACTCTCTATCCCAAATTAGAGTGACAGGGGGTGGTTTGCAGGTGTGAGCTAGTAGTTCCCCATATATAGGTGAGACAGACCTATAAAAGAATGAAAGTAGCCACTTTAGGAGTGGATGAGGGGTGAGGTTTTCCCCCCAAGGGACACCATAGGCTCTAAGTGCAGATCTTAACCTAAGATACATGAAATAAGATGTACCAGGTAGTGAGTAGCTGTGTTGTAGATCCTGGAATGTTCTGAGACCATTCTCATTAAAGATGTGTTTTAAATGACTGACTCCTTTGTCCAACCATGACTTGCATGTGAATGGTTCGTTACCAGTCATAAGATTGTGATTATTCCATATGGGAGACTGTTCAGTGAGTCTCAGGGAGTTGCCCATATAAGTTTCAATATCATGCCATATATTCAGTAAATTAAGAACAATGAAGTTATATTTAGTTTTTGACTGTCCCTTTGGTTTTCCGGTAAATAAGATATCTTCTAAATGGTAAGGAAATACAGACTGGTCTTCTAAACTTCGCCATGTCACTTTTGAGTTTTTGTCCATCCAAACTCTCAGGGACTTAATCTGGAAGGCCCAAAAATATAGTTTAAGGTCTGGAAGGGAGAGGCCTCCTTTGGGTTTGGGCTGCTGTAGTAAAGAGATTTTAATTCTTGGGCGCTTGTTGTTCCAAACAAATGCAGAGATTAGACGCTTCAGATCAGGGAAGAGTGTCTGGGGGGGAGAGAGTGGGAGCATGGCAAATAGGAAGTTTAACCTGGGAAGAATGTTCATTTTTACAGTGGCAATTCGGCCTTGTATTGTTAAGTTTAATGGTGCCCATTTCTGTAAGTCATCCTTGATGTTATTAAATATTACTGTATAGTTCTGCTTTACTATTTGCTGAAGTGACGTAGATATCCTAATTCCCAAATATGTGAATTCTGAGACAACAGGTATGTTGGGTGGTAAATTTATGTTTTTGCCTGAATCATTAAGGGGCATTAGGACTGATTTTGACCAGTTAATTTGGTAGCCACTTAGATTGCTGAAGTCATCGAAGATCTCAAGGCACCTTGGGATTGATTCAGTTAGGTTTGATAAATAAAGAGCGATATCATCCGCATACAGAGAAATATGATGGTTTACACCTTTGATTGAAATTGGGGAGAGAGTGGGGTCTAGTCTGATTGCCTGCGCTAAGGGCTCAAGGAACAGGGCAAAAAGCAGAGGGGAGAGAGGGCAACCCTGTCTGGTGCCTCTGTGAAGCTTAAAAGGAGTGGAACGTGTTTGTCCTGTACAGCAGTGTTTCCCAACCAGGGGTACGTGTACCACTAGGGGTACGCGAGCACACTGCAGGGGGTACTTGGAAAAATGTTATAATAGCAAATATATGGGGCATAATCACATTGGGATAGAGGAAGAGATAAAGAACATGCATGAGGGGGTACTCATGGCACAACAAAAAGGTTTAGGGGGTACATGAGACGAAAAAGGTTGGGAACCACTGCTGTACAGACTGTCGCAGTACACCCATTATAGAGGACCTTTATCATGTGCATGAACTGTTTACCAAATCCAAATTGTTCAAGGACTGACCATAAGTAAGGCCACGAGACTCTATCAAATGCCATGGTCGCGTCCAATGAGAAGACTGCGCATGGTTCCTCAAGTGAGGAAGAGATATCAATAATATTAAGCAGACGCCTTATATTATCAGAGGCTAGTCTACCACAGACGAAACCTGTCTGGTCGTAGTGGATTAAATCATCCGCAACTGTCTCAAGACGTTTAGTGAGAATCTTTGCATACAATTTTGCATCAGTAGATATAAGTGAGATGGGGCGGAAGCTATTGCACAGGTGTGGGTCCTTTCCCTTTTTCAGAAGGAGAGATATTAAAGCAGTGTTTTGATCTCTATGTAAGGAGCCATGTTCAATTGCATGGTTGAATGAGTTTAGAATATGAGGGCTTATTATTTCAAAAAGCTCAGAATACAGTTCTGGTGGCAGGCCATCTAGGCCTGGAGATTTGCCCTTTTGCATGGAGCCCAGTGCTGCCTTTAACTCCTCCATCGTTATGGGCGCATCCAATGCATTGATTTGAGATTGGTGTAGCTTTGGGAGGTTGAGACGTGATAGAAATTGCTTGCATTTATCTTCATCAAAAATAAGGTCTGAGCTATAGAGATCACTGTAGTAGTTTTTAAAAACAGTGTTTATCTCTTCAGGTTTAGTAATCAGGGAATCATCTTTTTTGATAGCAGTAATGGCAGACATAGCCTCATTGTTTTTCAACCTTAAGGCAAGAAGTTTGCTGGGCCGCTCTCCATTATAATAATAGTTTGTTTTAGTACGGTGCATAAGAAATTCAGCCTTCTCCAGTTGCAGTGCCTGGTATTCTGATTTAAATGATGCCAGAATGTTTGCATTCTGTTGATTAAATGACTGTTTCAATTTAGTTTCTAAAGAAATTATTTTTGTTTCAAGTTCCTCGGATGCCTTAATTCTAGATTTATTCCTGAAAGATGCAAATGAAATACAATTGCCTCTTATAAAACACTTAATAGTTTCCCATAATATTTGTGGATTGGTAGAATTCTGATTCATTTCTATAAACAGAGGTAGATTGGTCTTAAGCTGTAAAATAAAGCTGCTGCTCTGGAGGAGAGACGTGTTAAAACGCCAGCGCTTAGAACGAGATGGGGCGGGGTTGAGGGCCATGTTACATACAACAGGAGAGTGGTCAGACAATAGAATTGGTAAAATGTCCACTAGTTTCATGTCTTGAATCAGAGTGTTGCACATGAGAAGATAATCTATTCGGGAGTACGTCTTATGCCTTGACGAAAAGAATGTGTAGTTCCTTTGATTGACGTTCGCGAGGCGCCAAGCATCGCATACATTTAAGTCGGCTATGAAGGTGTTCAGACTTTTAGAACTGCGGTCCGCGGTAGTAACACGAGATCTGTCTAAACGGGGGTCACAGACCGTGTTCATGTCGGCCCCAATTAACAGTTTGTATCCCGAGAGGTTTAGGAGGGATTCTGTTGTTTTCGGGAAAAAAGTAGGGTCAAACTCAGTTGGAGCATATAGGGAGACAAGTGCCAGTTTAACATTGTTGTACGAACCTAGTAGATATGCCATACGGCCGTCTGAGTCTGACCCTGATCCTTCGATACTGAATGAGAATTTTCTGCGTAGTAGAATAATAACGCCACAGGTCTTTGATGCTGCACTAGAAGCAGCCGCAACTTTGTAGTGCTTGTTTTGGAAGCGGTGGACATCGCACGACTTCAGATGGGACTCTTGAATAAGAACTATATCCGCTTGTTTGCGGTGCAGGTATTCCAGACATTTTGTTCGTTTGATTGGGGAGTTAAGACCATTAACATTCCAGGTAAAAATATTACAGTTAGTCATTAGCAACGATTATATTTGTGGAGAGGAGTGTGAAATCTAAGGTTAGATCTGCATAAGATCTGCTTTGGGTGGTTGAGCAGTGGCCATAGTCTGTATTAAAAAAGCAAATTGTGTGGATGAGCATAACTTTCCCTAATATAAACAATGAAAAGAGAACATACAAAAAAACAACAAGCAAACCGCAGGGGTAAGCAATAATTCCCCCAGGCTTGCAACGCAAAACATCATACTGATAACGTGACTTCTCCATAGCGGCACAGCTGGGCATTCGCTATCTTTTTCAGTTAAACCAAAACAGGTAACATAAATGGGTTCGAACGCGTCAGAACCCCGGCTGAATTAAGGTTGATCCCAGTAAGATGGGGGCGAGAGAGAGAGAGGGTGGGGGGGTGAGAAAGATGAGAGAGAGAGAGATAAGAAAGATGTAGGACTTAAACTTCAGTCTTTAGATTCACCCAAGAATCCATCGCGGCTCCACTGCGATGATTATGAATCAGAGTCAGACTCGTGGGTAGAGTCAGCTGCGTCGTCAGCTGTTGCCGGCGCAGTAGCCACTGAGTTGTTGGTTTCGGACAGAGGGGGGAAGTGGTCTTGCAGGAATCGGTTAGCCTCGGTCGGCGACTGGAGATGAAGTTGACGGCCATTGTGGATTATCTTGAGTGTCGCTGGGTAGAGCAGGAACGGTTGTAGACCCAGGTTTTCCATCGCTTTCCTCGGTTCGCCCATCTCCTTCCTTCGTTTTGTCGTCTGAGCACTGTAGTCGGGAAAGAATAGGATCTTCTCCTCTTGGTGTTTAACACTAGAACTACCACGGAGGGGTCAATTGACCTTTTTACCTAAAAGCCCCACAAGGGGGTCATTTGACCCTTTGGACCCCCTGCGGACACTCCTTTTGTTGTGGAAATGTAGCTGTTAGCACCTCACAGCTGTCACTTGAGACACAGAGTGTGTGTGTGTGTGTGTGGATCATTTCCAATGCCTGTTGAGTGCTGTATCTCTGCATCTGGGAGAGGAGCTTCTTTCACCACAAAATTCTTGAGGGAAGTGAAGCAGTTGTCCACATGCACTGGTATTTATCCATCTAACAATTGCCAGGTTGCATTCACATGAGTCGTTATGGTCACATGGCATGGGAGATTCACACGTTACAGTTTTTCTCGATTGGTTTGGCTAATTTCTCGAAACTGACATGACATTCTCAAAACAACACGGACAAATCCCCAAACCAACTTGCAATTTCCCAAAACAGAATGGCATTTGTCATTGCTTTCATCAGATATCAAATGCTTTGTACATGTCTCAAATGTTTAGTACATCTCTGCAGATGGATATGTACAAATACCCTTCAGTTGACACATTCAGCATAGATTTAGCACATTTTCCAAATAAATTGACCTTGCTTATCTAAACGAATTAGACAATTCTCAGTCTAATGGTTGCCCTCTCCAAAACACGTCAGCATTATTTCATTGTGTACCTCATCATATGCAAAGTGGTCTACGCAATTCCCAAAACAGTCAAGGACATCATATTTTAAGAATTTCATTACATAGTAAATGTTCAACAGGTCAGATGATATTGTAACTTTTCTAGTTAGTAGAAAATAATTTTACAACTGTGTATACTACAGTTTCCTCTGTTATTTGGCTAATTTCATGACATTTTTTCAAACGACATTCTGTTTTGAACAATTGCTAGTTGCTTTGGCATTTGTCCATGTTATTTTGTGAATGTTATCTCTGTTTTGAGAAATGAGCCAAACCCATGAGAAACCTGTGATATATGGGAATTACTTTCTGTGAATTTACAGTAGTCAAGTCAAGTCAAGTAGGTTTTATTGTCAATTTCTTTACATGCACTGGTCATACAAAGAATTTGAAATTACATTTCTTGCTTTCCCATACAGACATAGACTAATCTAGGTAAGGACATAGACAGTATAGACATAGACAGTACTTATACATGAACTTAAGACAGTATGGACATAGACAGTGCTCATACAGACATTTAAAGTGCAAGACTGGACAACAGAAGACTTGTAGAGGACATACATTACAGTTTTTTTCAATTGCTAACAAGCACTTACCCATACTATGGATACTTTTTCTAAACTCTTAACACAGACTACCACCTACCAAACACAATTGGCCAAACAGTTCATATTCTTCTCAAAAGCACACACTGTTAAATATACACAAAGTACTCATTTCAAAATAGAACACATCGTTTTCTGTACACACTCACTTTACCAAAACACTAGAAACATGGCTCAAAATGAAATACGTCTGTCAAACAATAACACTTGTTTTCATTTCACAAGGTACATTGAGTCAATCAAATTACACAAGACTTCAAAACACTGGCTATTGTCAACATTACAGAAGCTGCATAGACTTTCACGTTTCAGTTTTACAGGTAGCCTATTGCATGCATTCAAATCATGCAATTCACTGTTTGCACTAAATTTCCAAAGGCAACAGGACTCTGACTTCATGTGTTGTTGACATTCATGATGATTCCGGTACAAAACATTTTTTACTGTTGACTACAGGAGGTATAGTAGAAATACTATTTATAGTATGATAGAACATACAAAGTTTTGCAGTGTTACTTACAGTGAACAAAATATCATGAAACAAATACATGTAAAAGTATACATGTAAAAGACGGTTGCATAGGGTGCCAAATGTCTTGGGAGGATAAAGCCTGAAAGTCCCACAGAATTAGAATGTCACACAAAATACATAAAAAATTACAGTAAACCTTACACTGACAATGCTGTCAATGCCCACTCATATGCAGGTACCACATTAGATCTTAGATCAAATTGAAGCCACTTTGTTTACAGATGCGAATTTTGAAAATCCACAAAAGGAACGGGGGTTCCTAAGGGCTTCCCAAGGGCAAATGGACTAGAACCGGCCCTGAAATTATTGAATTTATAATACCTTTTCATGTATTTCTAAAAACCGGCCCTGAAATTCAGCATTGACTTCAGACGTTTACTGTATTTACCGTACCAATGCCGTACCAATTTTGGCAGATGTGTTGACAGAGTGATATATGCAATTTCTAATCATGATTCAGTAATTTTACATGAATGGGAATTATGAACATTTTGTTAGGCCTAAAGACAGTTCTTTCCTACTGTTACAAAAGAATTTTCATTCTGTGATTGTGAGACAACTTTTTACGGTAAAACTGTTGTCAAAAACTGTCAACAGAACCAAACAACTGAAATTGGAGGGTTTTCTTCTACTTTTATCAATAATCTGTTTACTGTACTCTTGCTAATGTCATGCAAAGGCATTTTTACTGAAATAAGGATTTGGATGTTGTATTTCCAGTTTTGACACACTGTGTGAAAGCATTTGAAAATAAGCCATAAAAGATACATTGTTTTGTTGCTGTGATTATCCTGTGTGTAAAGGAAATGTTAGCATTTTAGAAATGCATTCATTGACTGCTAATTGTGTGAAAAAGGCATTTAATGTGTCAACTGCATGGCCATGGAAAGCCCTTGGTGTGTTAACTGTGCTAAGAGTTTTGCAAATGTCGCTGAGGATTGGACAAAAGCTTGTTAGCAATTGAAAAAAACTGTAAGAGGTATTTGTTGTGCTTTTGTGCTTTTCCTAAAAAAAAGTCCTTTATAGCGTTCTGACATGGTAATAGTAGCATTTTGAAGAAAATAAATATTAAAAAAGGTCTGTCAAGTACACCAGCAGCAGTGTGTGTGTGTGTGTGTGTGTGTGTGTGTGTGTGTGTGTGTGTGTGTGTGTGTGTGTATGTGTGTGTATGTGTTTAGTGCAGGTAGAAGGTGCGGTGTGCGTCTTGTGTGTGTGTTCGTGTGTCTGTGTGTGTGTTCGTGTGTCTGTGTGTGTGTGTGTGTGTGTGTGTGTGTGTGTGTGTGTGTGTCAGTGTGTGTATGTTTGGGTTTAGTGCAGAAAGTGCAGTGTGCTTGTGTGTGTGTGTGTGTGTGTGTGTGTGTGTGTGTGTGTGTGTGTGTGTGTGTGTGTGTGTGTGTGTGTGTGTGTGTGTGTGTGTGTGTGTGTGTGTGCATGTTTTGAGTTAGTGCAGGTTGAAAGTTCAGTCACAAGTATAGTAGTGCAGGTGGAATGTTCAGTCGCAGATATGGTGGCGGGGGATGGGGGGGGGTTTCAGTGGCCTTGCTGGCTAGAGGCTGACAGAGGAGGGAGAGTGGGTTGAGTGTTCAGCATCTTGATCGCTTGGTGCATTGTGCTGCTCGCCAGCCTGGTGGTACGGGAACGGAGGCGCCTGTACCTCTTTCCAGAGGGCAGGAGGCTGAACAGTTTGTGTGCAGGGTGGCTTGTGTCTTTGATGATCATCAGTGCTTTCCGGGTGAGGCGTGTGGTGTAAATGTCCTGCAGGGAGGGGAGTGGTACTCCAATGATCTTCTGCAATGATCAGTAAAGAAAGTTACTGATAAATGTCCTTGGTAAATTATCTGTGTTGTCAAATGTCAATGTTTCCACTCACTTTTCCATTTTTATACATAGTCGAAATCTGTTAGCTGAACGTAGATTAAACACTTAACCATTTTGACCGGCAGTGCTTACACAATGGCAAAGGGACAATTTATTTTGGGGGTACTGATGATATATGTGGGGAAGAAATTTAGTTTTGACACATGGGTAAACTGTTTTTGGGGTGATATGAGCGAGTGATGAGGATCCAAGTAGTTATGCTGAACCATCCAGTTTATTTTGACAGAAGGACTAAATGAATGCAAATGAGCCAAAGCAATTGAGAAAGATCTATGCCATTTTGATGGTACTGACTATATGTGAGACGGTTTAGTGCTGATGCAAGAATGAGGTGTTTTGGGAGGTATATGACATTTTGCTAGTTATCTGAACTGTTGTGCAGAAGTGTAAGAATGTTTGGCCAAATGACCCAATGGTTATAGGAATGTCATCTCAGTTTCAAGAAATGAGCCAAACCAATCGAGAAAAACTGTAATTCAACCATTATCTGGTTGCAGTCATATGATACGTCATGATCACATGGGACATTCACAAGTTCATTGATGACTTATATGAAGAAAATGTGCTGACATGTTTTCAGGACAACCATTACACTGAGAATCAACCAATTGGGATAGATCAGCAAGGTACATTCATTGGAAAATTGTACTAAATGTAAGCTGATAACTGTAGGATACTTGTACATAGCCATTTGCAAGGATGTACTAAATGATTGAGACATGTACAAAAGCATTTGAAATTTGATGAAAGCAATGATAAATGCCATTATGTTGTGAGGAACTGCAAATTATTTTTGGAATTTGTCCATGTTTTGAGAATGACATCTCAGTTTCAAGAAATGAGCCAAACCAATGGAGAAAAACTGTAACACACTGTCCGCCAAACCGTGCTATCTGTCTTTGCTGTTGATATCTTCATGCAAGTTGCTATTTACCTGTGGTGATTTTGGAGGCTGACAGCCCTTGGGAAGAAGCTGTCTGTCCCTGTTTGTCTTGGCTGTTAGCACTGTAAGGTGTGACCCCCTCACCCCTCACCCCACACACGGCCCCTAACAGCCTCATTACCATAACAAAATGAGTGATTAGTGTATTAGGTAAAAGCCGCCGGGTCAAATGACCCCTCTCTGGTACTTCTAGGTAGGCAGAAAAATCCTGGTAGTTCTAGTGTTAACTGGGTATACGGCCCTGGCTCCGTCTAGAATAGCTTTTCGATCTTCGTAATTCAGAAGTTTGAAAATGAGCGTGCGCGGGCGGCTGCTATTCTGTTCAGTGGAGTACACTCGGTGGGCTCTTTCAATGGCAATCTCTCGGTCTT